>NC_084997.1:4927340-5052340 GCF_963854185.1 Sardina pilchardus
TTTCTGTTATTATCAAAGGTTAATAAGATATCAACTGGTTTAAAGTTTGTTGGCAGACTAATACTTTGCTATATTTTGCACTGAGTTTGTCTTTATTTATGTCTGGAAATAAAGTCTCCCAACTGTCCTTTGCCATTCTATCTTCTCTGTCATCCTCCTCAATAAACATTACATTTACATTTATTTGGCAGATGCTATTATCCAAGCAACTTACAGCGATTGAACATTTAAGCTTCAGAGCTATTTAAGCTACAGTGCAGAGGTGACCATAGCAGTTTTACATTCATAAAACCATATCAATTCATGACTGTGTATACGTGCACATTGATATAGAAAGTAAAGCACTCTGTGTACTTTACTGTGTACTGTGTAGTGCCATAAAAAAACAGACCATACATTTTAAGCATGACAGATTGCACAGCATTTTAAAAACAACAAAAATCTGAAACTGTGTATTGAACAATGACAACTTTTGACTTCATGGTTGGCCTTTTAACCACGCAGTGATGACATTCCCATGTCTTGCTGCAAAACTATGATGTCATACATTTAAAAAATATTAGTCAGAGGTCAAACGTCTGGTCTGAAATCACCAGCTCAATTAATCAGCTGTGGCATTTGAGTAGGTGGTAGCCAAATAAGGAACACTTTGCCAGCATGAATCCAAGCAGCCGGAGTTGTTCAGTAGCGTGAACGAAAGCTGATTGAAAGACCTTCATCAAATCATACTTATTCACTATAAGGGCCAGAAGAACTGATAAGGCACTCAATGTATTGGGGTCAAAGGTCAAGGTCACATGTGGTTCTTCTCACAGTATTTGGGCAATATCTCCCAAAGAGGTTTAAGGATGAACTAATCAAAGGCCATATTACATTATTGAGACATGTGCCAACTTTTCCATTTACATTAAGTACAAGTAAGTTAGCCAAACATAGATGAATCCTGCCTATCCAGGAGAAAATGTGCAATGTTGTCGTCTGTCTTCAAATTCTTCTCAGTTTTCAGCCGTCCCCATCTCCTTGTTTTATTTTGGACTTTGTCACAGCATATTTCAGATTCATAATGAGGTCTTTTAGGTTTCATAATGTTTTATCAGGTTTGTAGCTGCAGCTGTGGTAACTAGCAGAGCTGGCAACCCGGATGCCGAAACACTGACTTAGTAGATAGGTGGAGGTTGGCGCTTCAGGCCAAAACACAACATGCAAACACAAGTGAAGTTGAGGGCCACAACTTCACTTTTTTAAATGACAATATCCTGGCCGAACTACTGTTGTCAGTGATATACTGTAAATATATGAAATTAGCATGAAATTAATGCCGAGTGACATATCAGGGCCATTATACAGTATGATTAATTGAAATGCATTTCTTACATACGGTTCCTTTAAGACGTCCTGTGTGTGGGAGGGTGGGGAGGGGGCATAGTAGCAGTAGGTCCATGGCCTATTTTAATGATTAACTGTGCTAGGTTTGATGAAGAGTCTTCAAACTGCTTGGGAGATAAGCAAACACTGCATTTCTGAAGAAGAACAGCTCTGAAGATATACGATATATCATGTGCACATTATTTAGACCAGTATTGATGTCATTGTGGTTCATATACAGTAGGTGATGCGTGATAGCTGTCTGCTTACCATTACAGATTGGCATTGTACTGTAGGCACATGACATTTTTAATTAAAATAAAATAACAGTTCCAGCGATACCAAATACTGTAGTATGCCTTCACTGCTTCCAGCTTTGACCCTTTTTCAGGATTTTTTTTAAAGAGGACATAGAATGGATGAATTGAGTATTGCACTGTGTTCTCTGATGTTAAAATAGTATATATTCAACTTTGATTTAGAAAAATAAACTCAATTGCAATTTTACCAGACGAATTAAAACCATATATTTAGGCTGGGTATTGAAATGGTCCGTTTGACTAAATGGACCTCTTTGGCAACCTCAATTGAACTTAAATGGCTTTGCGATGTCTGATATCACAAGCAAGCAGTTTTGCTGAATCCCCCATTTTTTAGTGTCTATTTTTAAGTTCAAGATTTTCATATGAAGGAGGGCACAACCATGCCTCATGTTCATGATAGCTCTTTGTTTATGCACAACCTCTCATAATTCATGAAAACCAAGAAAAAAGTGATTTCCATTCTATGTCACCTTTAAATATGCATCACTGAGGTTAATTTTTTGTATCTATCTATCTTAAAGGTTTACCCTGTGCAGCATTAGGGAGAATTTTCCATCTGGACTCATGTATGATAAAAGATTTCCCACAGTCATTATTAGGGAGTGCTGCGTCACCATGGGGCTGGTGGTTTCTGGGAATGGTTGATGGGGGTGATGAGTGGATGACAAATTGTCCATGCGGTCTCTAGGAGACTGCCGTTTCACTCCCCAATAGATTGTTATTGCTTACACATCTCCGTATGAGACCCAGTGCAAGAATATTTAAACATAAATTCATCAAATGCTCCAGACGTCACCCAGGAACAAAACAGCAAATGTTTGATAAAAATGGTTTGACATAGCCTATCTAATGTTTAAATCAGATAGGAATGTAGTAGCCTCTTAAGCCTCTTCTCTACTGTGGCTCTACTGTGGTTTTGTTCAGTTAGTGGTTGAGGCTTTAACATGTTATATTTAGTTGTAGCCTGTTTTATTTGATCCAATGTTGAACAGTATCTATAGGCTGTCATCCATAACATCTGTCTGTTTGTTTGTCTGTTTTTGTATTCACATCCGCACATCTCTCGAATCGTTTGTCCGATTGATTTCAAACTTGACAGGTGTCTTGCTATGGGCACAAGTAGTGCAGTTTGACGTTGTTTTGATTAGTAATGCAAACTATATTGGTAAATATATTGGTGATAGAATTAGCTTCCTCTGCTCTAGCCATTCCCCTCTCATAGCATAGAGCAGGGGCCTCATTTATAAAACTTTCTTACGCACAGATTTGATCTAAGACCGTGCGTACGCTCAAATCCATGCCAACGCTCAGATTTATAAAGACCGTCTTTGACGTGGAAAAGTGCTTATCTCCACGTCAGGTTCCAACCTGACGTACGACCATTTCCTTGTGGTAGTGCCAGGGTACTGCAAGTAATTTGAGGTCCAAATGCGATGAATTCTCAAAATTCCAAGAAGACCAACGATCTCATGTAGTTCTCTACCATATGCATGATCAATATCAGCAGAAGTTGTAAGTAGTAAGTATAGAAGTTAAAGTTTTAACTAATTCTTAAAGGTTGGAAAAGGAAAGTGAAAAAATCCTATAATATTGTAGTGGAGGCTAAAAGTGGAGGCTAAAAGTAAGTAAACGCAGTTTATTCACCCCAGGCATTTCAAAAATAGAGTTTATCAACCTCTCCAAAGACGTATTCACCTATTTCAACTTTTAACATTGAAAAAGCACACTGTATCTGCATTCACAATATGAACACTCATCAACACGAACCATTTAATCCACCAATCTTGAATTTCCCCTTGGGGATCAATAAAGTATCTATCTATCTATCTATCTATCTATCTATCTACCTATCTAGCCTATCTATCTATCTATCTATCTATTTTATTAACACTTGATAATATCCTCTACCATAATCAAACATATTCTGAATGCGTTATGCGCATTACCGTGATCACAGAATTCATGGGTTACCCACTTCTTATTTTACTACTACACCCGTGCCATGCCTAGGCTATATCTTATCTATTTCATAGCATTCAAAAAAGCAGGCAGGCCATAGAGTCATCTATATATTTAATGTTCCCATCGATATTGACCATAAAGTGTCCATTTACGCTTGTTTAGAAGAGGGAAATATGACTTGCGTTCATGATATTCCAAGCTCCACAACAGAAAGATAATATTATAATGTAGGCTATATATGGACAGGTATTTTTCAGCATCTTTACATCGCAAATAGACATAATCTATAGATAGATAGATAGATAGATAGATAGATAGATATTTTATTGATTCCCAAGGGGAAATTCAAGAATTTGGTGTTAACATTCCATTCTCACGGTAATTGCATTGTTGCCTTTATCAAACGCACGCACAGGCGCATTACCGTGATCACAGAATTCATGGGTTACCCACTTTATATAAAAATATATAAAGGTAAATAGACATAATCGATCCTCTGAAAAGCAGAGTTTGGCATCTTCAGAATTGCGGCCGAGTTGCAATGAGTTATAGCACGCGTCTGATTGCATAGCCTGTGTCTGATGGCAGTGCCCAAGACCAGATGGCAATACGTGGATAATAACAATTAGGATAATGCAGGCTAAAATATAAAAATATATAAAGGTAGGCCTAAAGGTCACTGGACATTCTTGAAAGTAAACAGTCGCTGACATCGATATTGCTTGAATCCCGACGCGCAGAATGAATGAAGAATGACCGGTGAACTACTTATGCTATTCGCTATACAGTAAAAACATAGCCTATCCATAAACGTTCGGTCTACATGACATACAGTATCTCGCTTATAATGTAGTCCGCCGTAGGCTACATGGGCAGTATCTAAACCTGGGTCATATTGGAAACGCCATACTGTACCATAACGTATAGGCCTAAATTAGTATGATGTACTGTAGGTATTTCCGTCATAAGGTAGCCTACTATGTTCTATTACCAAAGTAAACCTACTACATTTGCCACACATTGCCTACTACATTACTACAAGCAGAAGGAATAAAAGCAAGCAGAGGACAATGGACATGGATGCATATTTCTTTCCAGAAAGCGCTGCTTGGAAAATTATAATTAATTATTCGAACTAACAGCGCATAAACATAGGTTAACATCAGATGGCATAGGCTAGGCCTTTACAGTTTTCAATATATGTATTTTAGGTACAACTCAGCCATTGATTGCATTAAAGCCTATGCTAATGATATTGATGAGGGGCGTGTACAAGGCGGAGACCTAAAATCACCCGGCTGCGCACAAACTCACGTTCATTTGCGATTTATAATGGCCACATCTGCAAGAGTGGCGTACGCACGTTTTTTTGTGCGTAAGTTCGTTTCTCTGAATCACACGTACGATCATATCAGAAATGATCTAAGATCAAATGAACGATGGTTTCTACGCGATACTTTTATAAATGAGGCCCCTGGACTGGAGACAGAGGGAGTATAAGCAGAGTTTTAACAGCACTGAATCATGGGTCAAGATGCATGGCAGACGCAGTGTGATGTCACTTACAGTATAGGCTACCAGAGATTGTTGAGTCACATCATTGCAAATTTCATTCAATGATGCATCATTCCACAAAACAGTTGGTCTTCTTGATCAGGAAGTTATTCAATAAGCTTAACAATATAGGCCCAGCCTTATCTCGAAACAGCTTTTAGGCTTATATCATGTCATTTTGATCTGTGAAAATATCAGATGCAGCCATGCCTTAATTCTGTTTACTACACATGTGTTGATGTTCAATGATGTTCCTACCATCCTATTTTTAAAGCAGGCATGTGTTTGGACTATGGAATGACAAGTTTGAACGGGCACTGCTAGTAACATGAGAGAAAATTAGTGTTTGTGAAATATAGGGAAGTAACACCAGTACCTGCAAGTTTTTTGAGCTCTTACTCAAGAGAAGCCATTTTTGTAGCAAAAGAAGAGCCATACAACAAATTGTATATGTCAGATGCTTGTTTAATTTAATTCAAGGGTCTCTGCCTATCAGTAATAACCAGTATGCTATGCAAGTTGTTGTTGCGATTGCTAATGATTTCTTCATGCAGAATCTCTGGTCTATGCTGGTAGGACAATGTGAATTGTGGCCAACCATCATGGAATTTCCCTTGAGATCTTAAAAGACTCTTTGTTTGTAAACATGGATGAGTGCAGGATATGGCTGGTGACAGACGGCGAACGCAAAACATACCAACCATTTTAGTGGACTCTAGTGACTAAAGGACTCTGGCACTGGTTGTGAGATATTTGGAACATCAGAAGACACAAGGGGAAAAGTCTAAACAACATGAAGACAATGACGTCACGAGAAAACATCCAGATGGACCAGAAGAGTATACTGAGAGATGAGAGAGGAGATAACAGGCTTTGTGCTCAACATAGCACTAATCTGGTTTCATAGTACACCTCCTCGGAGTTCATTTCTGATGTGGAAGTCCTAGCGTATGCTTTACTGTTGTCACTTCTCATTTACAGACACATATTTTACATTTCTTCTTAGATTGTTTGCTCCCGTGCCAAGAAACTGGCTTTTTCAGCATCATCAGAAAGCTGGACCACTTTGACTTGTCTGTCAGATATATCATGCATAAACAACATTAACTATACAGTATTATGGCAACAATGTAGCAGTACACATACGTAGCTTGTGACATAGATAAATAATATCTTGATGTCTGAACAAAATTGTGCCGTTTGTAATTCTTTCATAAAGTGCCCATCATGTCCATTCACAAGCCTCCATAGGGAATGCTCCTCAGAAGGCTCTCTCAGTGCTGTGTGTCTGTGCAGCCCCGCATGCCGTGCCAGCAGTCCTGCAGTTTCAGCAGCACCTTACGGGCGGGGTCTGTGTACTGCCTGTTGGCCAGCCCCAGGATGAAGGGGATGATGGCCATGCTCCCGATGCCCGTGCAGGACAGGATGATGTGCATGGTGCAGTTCTGGGACTTCCCGTCGGTCTTCAGCCACTTGAGCGTCACGTTCACGTAGGTGATGTAGGGCACCCAGCAGAGCAGGAAGACCAGGGAGACGGCCGCCACACACTTGGCGTAGCGCACGTTGAGCCGTTGCTCGCCGACCCAGGCCTGGTCGCGCACCGCGGCCCGGTGGAGCTTGCAGATGTCCCTCAGCTGCTTGCGGGTGATCCACAGCACCCTGGCCGTCATGCCCACGATGAGGAAGATGGCCGGCAGCAGGAGGCCGTACACCTCCAGGTAGATGTAGGCCTTAGGGAAGACCTTCCTGTAAGAGCACATCCCGTCGCCATCCAGGGAGTCCACCGCACACCCCGCGGTGTGGTTCAGGGTGTGGTTGAAGGTGCCGTTGGCATCGACGTCGTCTTGGTTCCACTCGTTCCAGCCGAAGGCGGGCAGGGAGGCGTAGAGCAGAGGGGGCACCCATGCCGCCAGCAGGGCCACGGGGAAGCAGCGGTGGACCCAGCTCTGGCTGTAATGCAGGGGGCTGACGATGCACAGGTAGCGCTCGTAGTGCACCATCACCAGGTTGAACAGGTAGGACAGGAAGAGGAAGTTGGGGAAGGTGTGCACCAGCAGGCAGGCGTGGAAGTTCAGGCTCCGCTCCAGCGCCATGCGCGGGATGAAGGGCAGCGCCGCGCCCGTGCACAGGTCCGCCACCAGGAGGCTCAGGAAGAAGTAGTTGGGCGTGTTGTGCAGCTGCCGGTTGCAGAGGATGCCCACGATGATGACCATGTTGGCCAGGATGATGGCGGTGGACAGGGGGATGGTGATGTAGGAGATGAGCCACTCTCTCTCATCGCGCTGCTCTTCGCTCTCCATGGCCAATCGTCTCACGTCAGTTCCTCGGTGATCTTTTCAGCCCAGTGGTCTGCAATGGAAGATGACATGTAACTCACTGGCTAAAATGATATCAGTGTCCTGGAGTCTGATGGGTTAAGCTCTGCTGCATATGTTTCTAGGAAAAACTGTTACAGGGGTGGCCTGCAGATATTTAAAAGGAAAACATTACCCAGATATGCCTAAACATTTATGTCAAGATTTGGCAGTGTTTGCCTGATTACGTTAGGCCATGTATTGTTTAAATATTAAATAAACAGTCATAGACTTATGTGTGGCATGCAGAGGCTGCTGTGTAAATGTGACAGATAACCAGCTACTGTCTGTCATATTTTCAGTTTCTTTCATCACATGTTTTTTTTTTGTTTTTTTTTATCACAAATGTGTTCCTAGTTTGTAACAAAACGTACAGTTCATAGTAAAATGGTCTACTTAACATTTGGATGTCGTATTATTGTTAATTGCTAATAGCACAGGTAATAAGCTTCTTTTAGCATTCAATGTAAGGATTTAAAAGAAGAAGATGCATGCTACAATATACTGCATTCAGATCAAACGCATGGGTGTGATCACTTTCGCTAAAAAAAAAATCATGTTCCTTCTTCTGAACTTCAGACAACCAAAGCACAAGCACAAGATCTCTGTTGCTGTTGCTGTTGCTGTTGCTGTTGCTGTTTTGTGTGTGTAATCTGTAGCATCTCCTCCTCTGTCATAGGCAGACAGTGTGCACTAGGCATTCAACAAATGTTTAAATATTTACATAGGCTCATATCACATTAAATGGGTTTCACAATTCTCAAAAACATCCTTAAGGTAATCTACTAAACCTGCCGATCTAGTAAATATGTAATCCCCAAAACAGAAATCCTCACAAGGCTTGACTAACAGCAGTAGTCACCACTTGTTAAATACAAAAATCATTTTAGAGGGAAGAGGAATATAGGGGTCATTAGCTCAAAATAAATCAAAACTTCTTCGTTCACCCAATTTTATCATACACAGATGATCAACAAGAATGAACCGAATTCATCACTTGATGTTTTGGTAAGCCATCTTCAAGGAAATGGTGCTGCCTCTTAAAGACATGTCACAATTTCCTCCCATAGTCGTACAGCTACAGAACTTCCTCAACATCCACTCCCCATTTTACTGGGCAAAATGTTGAGGGACTCACTTAATATAAACTGCTGTGCTGCTAGAGATAAGTTCAAACTCACCTCCATTACCCCACTGTTTCCATGTCAGTCATTACTGACTAAGATCAGGGCTACTGAAGCCAGGATTATTCCATTACACCTGGAGTACATAAAATAGTTGTTCTTCACAGTTGCCCTTGCAGTTTAAGATAAGAGTCGAAGAGAAATGGTGTAGAAACTTCACAGGATGCCTCTTAAAGGGGCAGACATCCTCAACTTAGATGCACCAGAGAAGAAGGCTGCTCTGCTGACAGAAATGAGCCACCACAGCGTATCTATTTCAGTGGGTGGACGCGTTTATTGTGTGTGTGTGGGAGGAGAGGTGTGTGTGCTTGTGTGTGTGTGCGTGTGTGTGTGTGTGGTTAGGGGTGTGAGAGTAGTTAGATGTGTTTGTGTATGCATGTGACTGAAACACACGTACTGTGTATATTTCTTCTAATAACCGCACATGAAATATTATCACTGCCAACATTACGTTACAAACACTCACTCACATATACTTTCATATCCCACACAATAACCTCTGAAAGAATCAAACTGCCACATTTTGAAAATCCCATCTTATCCCAGAGAATGATTGGATCAGTTACTGTGAGCTGCTGGCCTGTTTTCCCCCATTCACAGACAGAGCAAACAGATTCATCACCTCCTGTCTCACCTGCACACCTGCGCTGTGGCTGACCCTGATCATCAAGATTTAATGCATCACTAACCTGTCACAAAGGCAGTCCCTCTGTCTCTCCGGGTGGTCAGCCATACTGGAGGTAGTGGTTTGGGCGACAGGACAGGCTAACGTTGCTGCAGAGTGGGCAGTTGAACTGCAGAAGCTAATTCTGGTGCCAAGGGAGACATGCAGGAAAGAAACACTTTGGTTGTGAGAGACATACTCCCCCCTTCCTGCGGGATGCAGGGGAGAAAGGGATTATCTGGGGTGGAAGCCATTGATCATTCTCTAGCACTCTGTTTCCCCTGTTTTGCCATCTGGATGGTATTCTCTGAGCAATCTTTGCAAACACACAAATCATGCAGGAGGCATGCTACAATGTTTAAAGGGTCATGGGGCTGCACCTTCTATGATAAGGTGAGAGGAATTGACTCCCTAAACACATCTGGAAACTGTCATGAGTGATAGAAGAAAATATTTTGCCATGTGAAAGAACACTTTTTAAAATAACCTTTTAACCTCCCCACCCCCATTTTTTTTTTATTTTTTTTTTTTGTATCACATTTGACACAGGTTCCTTCTGAGAGTTTTATGAACTTGGTAAAAAGTGAAATATAGCCAGGCTTAATTTGGACCTGGTCTTATTGAAAGACTTTATCGTGACATGCTTTTCATCAGAAGGCTCAAATAAAATCTTTTGAAAAAAGGCTATATATAGAGCCGTAAAACTGTAATGACATTTTCAGAAGTAGCCTGCAAATAGGCAGCCTGTAAATTTGCACTACTACTACTAGGGGGAAACATATTCAGCGTATTTAGAGTGCTTAAACGGTTTGTTTTCTGCTCATCTACAGAATATTATCACTATGGGATAACACACAGTCAGTCAATATCAGTTAGGCATTCAAGTGCAATTCAAAGTCCAAATCAAACAACGTAATTGTGACAAACCTTAGAAAGCCACTGGCTCTCACCAAGGCTAAAAGACCAGCTTACTCAAAAACAAACACTGCCAGCAGCTATAAAACAGGTTAAATGTTTTTGACAGAATTTTATTTATGTTTATCATGACACTCACCAGGCCAGAGGGCAGGAAGTGATGCCTTTTCTACCACTATCATTGCAAGCAAATGACTCCATTTCCTAGCAACACAAAAACAACTATAAAAAGTCCATTTCAACCTTAATAAAGCAAGACCCACTTTAGGAAATCACACCCCCATTCATTCTCTTGGCATTCTTCTGTGAGGATCGTTCCCAATCAATTTAGGCCTAGTGCATGAACTAATAGGCTACTATTAACTCCATGAGGAACAGTGCATTGTCTAATTGCCTGTACAATTCACCATGGGATCTGGGTCTGTTGCTGTTCTAAACATAGGCCTATAGGCTATAGAAAAAAAAGGAAAATATCCTTTAGCTCTTGATTTCAACAACATTACAACTCACTCTTTACCTAAAACATATATTAGCCTGTTAAAAAGGTATAGGATATCATCTACAGATGTCATGAATTTTGCTCCGCTGCTGACCTGCAGGCACTTCAGTCTGAAAATGTCTATGGTGCCCCCTCGTGGACAATATGTTTTCGGTGACGGCATCACAGACAACCATATAAAATGACAGTCCCATTTTAGACAAAATTAGCCTAAGGGCAGCAAATGCATGCTCCATACAGGTTGCTTAAAATAATGGCCATTCAGGGGCTTAATGCGATACAAACTAGTCTTCCCATTTGCAGTTGGCCAAATATTGGCCTAAAGAAATTACTACATTATCATTTATTATTATTGTTGTTTGCATATTGGATGGTGAATAGTGAGCAATTAAAAATCCCATGCTGAGACCTATTTCTGGGGTGGATGACAGAGGAGGTTGGGGGAGGGCCGAGAGAGCTAGCACGCTGTTGAATGGAGCAGGATCTCGGCCATGGGCTCAGCTGAGCTGTGTTGTTAGGGAAGTGACGTTGCAATTGGATAGGGAGCTCTCAAATGTTGGAAGAGGGCTGATGTGCTTCTCACTTTATTATTTTTTCATAACGACAGGAATTTGCAATTCGTCAAAGTATTTGAGGTATGAATTGGATAGGTGCCCTTGTTGTGCAAGCAGCAAGTGAAATACCGGTGTCGACGTCGCGTAGCCAGCTGCTGCCAGGCTCATACGATGGCGACAAGGCTGAGCTGCTTCGGGAAGACCTTTGGCTCTGTTAACGTTAGCCGGATTTGTACTTTTTCTCTCCTGTTTTTAGTTGCACAGTGTCATGTCTGTAAACACGAAGTACCTCATCCTTCAGAGGTATGTCATTTCATTGCAAACTAACTTTCATAATGGTTTTGTCGTTTTAAAGCTTTAATCCAAGCTTAGAGATAACTGCAGCTAATTCTTGGTATGACAGGCAGGCAGGCAGCTTGCCATTGCTAGCTAGCTTACTAGCTAACTCATGGTTTTAACAACAGGATTTTTAGATGGGCTAATGGTTAAACGCTTTTTTAAAAGAACGCTGCATTTACTAACTTGCATGAGTAAGTTTGTTTACCTCAAAGGTTTATTAGTGGGCGAACTCTGATGTGGCATGCTACTTACATTCAAATGGTGTGCTGTCCACAGTTTGGACTGTGTGTCATTAAAATATGTATCCTCAATGTTTAATAACAGCACACGTTTTTGACTTTCGTTATAGGTAATTCACAAAGTGTATATAAAACCAGAAAGACTCACTAAAAGGAGCATCGATCAGCAATTAAATATAAAGATAATTTATGACCAAAGCGTTGATGGGTAAGTAATACCCATATTATCTTCACCAATAACGTGCATAGGATACATGAAATAATGCTGTTTCCCCCCCTTTTATTGAATTCTGAATGTCAATATTTTTGTTAGGCTACCTGAAGACCAAGGGAAACTTGTTAAGGTATGGTGATGAACCTTTCTTGCAAAGTAGTCCCATAACTTGTAAAATAATTCTGGTGATGTCTCAGTCAATGTAGAAAACTTATGGCTGATGTTGTGGTTTGTTTGCCTCTGAAGGAAAAGCTATTTCCTCAAGCAATCGATTATCTTCAGAAAGCATTCAGAGTCCGAAGACGAGCAGGGCCTGTACTACTCAGCAGGTACATTTGTCTCCCTCTTTCTCAAACACACACACAGGCAGTTTATTTTAATACCATGACATAACCTTCCTGGTTATTTGGTTCCCAATTAGACAATGTGCAACCAATCAGTACTTGCGGAAGAAAGATGACCCTCATCGTTACTGCCAGGGAGCCTGTGCACAGGTCACCAGATGTGGACCAGTGGTTGTTCCAGAGCACCATTTGCAGGTAAGAGTCACCCATCCATGACCTGCCCTGTATGCATTTTCAGCAGTACAACCTCTAATTGGTACAGTACTGATAACCACACTTAATATACCATCCAAAACTTTAAGTGCCATTGTATCATTGTTTATAATTGGGTTGACATGTTGACCATTGAAATTGTAATAGAGAGCCTATTGTTACGCATCTGCATCTCCGACTAAGTGTCCGGCAACAGTTAATCAGATCAGAAATTTAGACTGAGCAGGATGATGTGGAGTGGTGACATTGGCCATATGCTCTGCGTAGTCTGTGATTACATTCAGTCAGCATCTTTTGAGGATACTGAGGCATCGCCTTGTCCTTATCTCATCTAGTCCAATGGCACATGGAACATTTTTTACCTCTGCCACTACTTTCTCTTAGCACTTGTCTACTTCCACATGTGATTCGGTTATTTAGGATAGTGAAAGCATATCACCTCCACCTATTCTGTTTCTACAGCAATGTAAAGTGTGCAGTGAGACGGGCAAGTCGTGCGGGCCAGCCGGACCTCCTGATGGTGTCGGGGTGGAGGGGGCGGACTTTGTGCTGTACGTGAGCGCTGTGACCACGGAGCGCTGTGGACAGGAGAACATTGTGGCCTATGCAGCCTACTGCCAGCTGGAGTCTGAGCTGGACAGGTACAGTACACAAAAGCATAAGCACACAGAACACATGGACACACACGAAGCTGACCAAGATGCCTCGTTTCATCCCTTTGTGGCTGTTAACGTTTGCATCCATTTTGAACAGTGCAAGACGTGCTTGCACTGAGTGGGTATTGCACCTTGTTATGACCTTTGCAAAGCTGTGCTATGGGAGCCTCCTGGATTGTTTGTTTTTTTGCTGCTGATGTTCCTGCAATTTGATATTCTTCGATCTCCATGTGCACGGTCACCACCACAAGCTTAACCCTGATCCTGACTTTATTCCCTCTTTTCTGGACTTTGGTAGACCCATCGCTGGTTACGCCAATCTGTGCCCCCGTATGATCTCCACCCAACCTCAGGAGTTTGAAGGCATGCTGTCCACGGTCAAGCATGAGATCATACATGCCCTGGTAAATGCCCTTACACTCCCAAATAATGCTCATCCCCTTAAACATTTAAATCTTTTAAAAACATTGTTCTGTCCTTTAGCCATATCAGTTGACTGTGTGTGTGTGTTTCTCTGTTTCTGTTGCTAGGGTTTTTCAGCAGGGCTCTTTGCATTCTATCACGATGATGATGGGAAACCACTTACCCAGCGCTTTGCCAGTGGCTTACCCGCCTTCAATGAGAGGTTGCCCATTTCTTTTACCTCTTCTGTTTTCAGAAATTGGGATGGTGAAAATATTGACCACAGCCTCAGGGCTGCTCATTGCTGTCTGAAATTTGATTCTTTCAAGGTTCAAGATTACATTTTCACCTGAATTTATGTTATTTGTGGAGTATAGATCACAATTTGTTCATACCTTAAATTGTCTCTCAAACTGCATGATTTGTTTTTCAATAATGCCATGATCTGTTCTTTCAGTTTAGGACTGTTCCAGTGGAGCGATAAGGTGATTCGAAGGGCCACGCGACTATGGGACATTCGTGGCCAGCGAATGGTCCGGCACGAAGTCTACCTCTTGGTGACCCCACGTGTGGTGGTGAGGCTTCTTTTAGTGTTCAGCAAAGCAACATCTAAATCCAGCTCCTGCTGGCCTAAGCACATTGCTAAGTGCTGTATTACGTATTCTGCATTTTATTCATGCTAAGTCAAAGGCTCCACTGTTTCTCACACTCCTGTTCTGTGTGTCCACAGGCGGAGGCCAGGAGGCACTTTGACTGCCCCATCCTAGAGGGCATGGAGCTGGAGAACCAGGGGGGTATGGGGACCGAACTCAACCACTGGGAGAAGAGACTGCTTGAGGTAAGGGGTGTTGGGAGCCTCATGGCCCTGTGAATTGAGCAACATTACTCTGAGGCTAAGAAACACGTGTAAGAACGAAGAACTTGTTGCAGAAGTTGTTGCTGAATGTCATGAAAAATGCCAGTGAGTTAGCATTTCCAATTGCTAAATACAATTCTAAGAAACTCGACCATTACTTTTAACAGAATGAAGCAATGACTGGATCTCACACGCAGAACAGAGTGTTCTCAAGAATAACACTAGCAATAATGGAGGACACGGGGTAAGGATTCCTTGCAACAGCACATTTGAGCCATTCTTTGTTGTAGTCAGCTGTTTACTCATGTTTTCCTTTACCCTTTCGTTTAGGTGGTACAGAGCAAACTACAGCATGGCAGAGAACTTGGAATGGGGCAAAGATTTGGGATGTGACTTTGTCATGAAGAGCTGCAAATTCTGGATGGACCGTCAGCGGCAGACGTAAGACAATAGATGGCGCATAACCTTGCAAATATGTAGGAGATCCAAATAATCACTGATAATGCTTCACCATTGGGTAGGCCTGATGCATTGACTAACACAGGAGCCCCCAGTAAACCTCCTGGAGATCTTTCTTCCCTTAGTTTGCTATACAAAGCTTGGCTTAGCCAATAAGGGATGTTCCCCTCAAAAGGATCATTGTCTAACCCTGGCCTGACATTTCACCCTGTGTTACCCTGTCAATCACTAAAGGCCACTAGAGGGCGTTGTGTTTCTTGTGTCTGACCTGCCTTGTGGTTTCTCCCAGGAGGCGCAGTCTGACCCCATACTGTGACTCTGTGAGGAGCACCCCCCTCCAGCTCACCTGCAGGCAGGACCAGCTGGCCGTGGCCGTGTGCAACCTGCAGAAATACCCTCTGGCTCTCCCTCTGGAGTACCAGGTGAAACAGCACACGGCACACCATACACACTCACTCACTGCACGCCACAAGTGGGGAATTAGGAATCACTCACACTGCTCACAGAAAGTTAGGGATATCTGGCTTTGGGTGAAATTGTAAAAAAAGTTCAAGCTACAGTGGTGTTATATCATGAAAGTAGAAGCATGCAATGGTGATTTCCTCATCTCAACAATTTATTGAAACAAAGGCCAGCAGATTTCATGTAAAAGCTGAATATCCGTGACTTTTTGTGAGTAGTGTAGTTTGTTTCAAGCATGTTGGGACTTTATTGTAAAGTACGGCTCAATACATTAGTAATACAATGCTCATAAGCTGCCTCTCATCTTCAACTGAACCGTCTGACCCCCTGCAGTATTTTGACCAAATTGCTGGTGTGCCATCGTCGGAGCTGCCCTCGTACGGTGGTGCTGTAGAGATCGCAGACTTCTGCCCGTTCAGTCAGGAGTTCAGCTGGCACCTGAGTGGGGAGTACCAGCGCAGCTCCTATTGCCGCATCCAGGAGAACCAGCCAGGTGAGGCAAGACTAAGCCATCTCACACTCCCTCTGCTTCTTTTAGCATGCTGCTGAACAGCTGAAGGCTGTCTCTCCAGTTGGTTAAGTTGCAGAGGCCGGTGGCCGCCGGACATAACCTAGTCTGCCAAATTGACCAGTGGTGACCAGTCCACTTCTGTTTTGTTTTATTTCTTAATATTTCTTCCAATGTGGTTCTACCCTTAACCGCAGACTGGTGTAACAAGTTTCCACTCAGTGATGTTACAGTGGAACATAATGGGCAAAGCATATAACAAAGCATATAAAGATGGATTGTGTTTTCTGGTATTCAAACAGCATGATCTCTCTCCATCTGAAACTGTGAGTGAAGAAAACCCTGAACCCCTATTATTTATCCACATCCACACTTTAAAACTCTCGCTGCCATTTCAGAGGTCAATGAGCAAATATGTGGATTCTCTGTGCTAGTTTCTCATTACTTGTGTGATCATCCCTCCTGAGAGTATAACAAAATTGTACAGTTCTATGTGCATGTACTCCATGAGTAATTCAACTTGAACTCCTACTGGCTTGCAGACGCATGGAGGAATTATGGTGCAGAGCAGTATGGGCCGAGCTCAGTGTGTCTGTACCAGAAGTCGCCCTTCACCATGGAGCAGTGCACCAGGCGCATGACCTACCCCGACTGGGGCAGCGGCTGCTACAAGGTACAGTGCACCAACGCTGCTCTGACACTCAGTCAGGATGACGGGCTCTCTGGTTTCACCCGCAGTGGAAAGCCTTGACGCCACTCGGAGTTCATTCTGCTACAGGGCATTTTCCTTTTCTGTTTTAAAGATTTTGGTGGCATCACCTGCTGTCTAAATTCAGAATGTGAGGCAGTGATGTCAGCCCAGGGAGCAGTCAGGTCACTCCCTTCCTGTCCGGCTGCGCTGTTGTGATGTCAGGCCCAGTCTTTGTTTTGGTTTGCCCTGCAGGGCTCCTCAGTGTTGTGCGCTTGATCATAGAGGTGTGTGTTGTTCCTCTGCAGATGTCCTGCTCTGACAAAGGGCTGACTGTGTGGGTGCAAGGCCAGTCCTTTCTGTGTGTGCAAGCTGGCCAGCTCCTCAATGTCAACGTGCGCTCCAACGACTGGGTGTACAGCGGCATGCTGGTCTGCCCTGCCTGCTCAGACTTCTGCGGCTCCTGCCCCCTCCCACACCAGCTGCCGCCAATCAACAACACACGGAGTGCTAAGATTGGTGAGTCTCCCGTCAATCTATTCCACGAGCCAATACTATAATACCAACTAGGGGGTGGCGTTATGTTAAGACTTAACAGTTTGCTACTTTTATCAGCCAGATTACGCTCATCACTAGTGCTGGATGTAATGCAAATGTCTATGCAGTGCGTAAATCAGTGAGCATTTCCAATGAACACCTGACTCTGAGCATGTCTTCTGATGCCGTGTCTCTGTGTCTCCCCTTCACAGACCCCTGCTCCAGCTCCTCCGGCCTGGTGGTGACTCTCTGGCTGCTGCTGCTAAACCTCACCCCTCTTCTGGCTGGGTACCTCCTGTGTGGCTAACAGGGGTTAGCTCATCTCATGAGCCTGGAGGGAGTCCAACCCGAGGGCAGACTCGCCAGCTCCCAGCCCGTGAACCTCACTTCTCCACTGGGACCCCGATCCTGCTGCAGGGGGAGAGAACCTGAGTGCAGCAGGATCACAAGGAATAGCAGTTAACATCCATGGTCCCAACTGTAACAAGCAGGGCGGTACACCCAGCAGAGCCTGTGGCAGAGAGATGCTGTAGGAAAAGCCATTGATTGCACTCCTTTATAATCTAGCTAAGTGCCAGTATGTCATAGTTCAATGTCAGAAGCCATAGGCTCCAGGGCTGGAGAGATGCAGGTGTTCTCTTGATGCGCAAGGTGCTAACTGACGTCCAACTGTCCATCCATCCCCAGTGAGAAGGTAGCATTTTCTACAGTACTGGGGACATGTCAGGCAAATACCCTGTCCTCCTGCTGACCAAGAGTGGTGCTTTTCTGTTGAGGGAGAAATAGACAAGCTTTTTTTGTTTTCTATGATGGTAATGGATTGGTATGAAAGTTTTTCCGTAATTGTGCATTGGGTAAACAATAATTGTGGTAAAGACTCTAAAATGTGCTGAGTTTTTAAAGATGTTTAATGTTGTTTTGTCTGGAAACTGGTGGGACGTGTGTCTGTGAGTTGTGTGCCTGAGATTAGGCGAGTACTGTAAAACAACATATGTGAATGTGAAGGACATCAAGTTTAGCTACAGTACAAATGGGACAAAAGATTTTAGATTTGCATCATGGCTCCTCATGTTTTCCTTAGTTGAACAACCAGTAGTTCTGTTCAATCAGATCATGTTATGTTGATTCCAAGATATTTATTCACGCTCATCTGTAGTAATGTTTTGTTCAGTGGAGTTGATTGAATACATTTTTTATTCTGCACTCCATTCTATACCAGATATCATGACTGCAAATATTTTGAAGTTGCTGAACATTTAGAAATGTAGAGATGTTAAACATGTCAATTGCCTCAAGTTCTAGAGTGAAGTTAAACGGCAGAGGCCCAAAACTTCTGCTGTTTGTTTACAAAGAATCAACTTGCTCTCCTCCTTGCAG
Source organism: Sardina pilchardus (assembly GCF_963854185.1). Taxonomy (NCBI): domain Eukaryota; kingdom Metazoa; phylum Chordata; class Actinopteri; order Clupeiformes; family Clupeidae; genus Sardina; species Sardina pilchardus. The sequence continues at coordinate 4,946,009 of NC_084997.1, forward strand.
ACTGTTTAATTCTTGACCCATTTTTCCACCCTTCTATTAAGCTCATTTATTTCCACATTTATTTCCATGTATCAAGATGAAGTATTTTTAGAAACCCAGTGGAGATATAGAATCGCCGACATAGATGGTTATGTGGTGGCAGCTATGCTGACCTCTTTATGTTTATGTTGTTTACAGTCGAAGGAGAAACACTATTCCTGAACTGCTAACAATGAGTCAGGTGGCAAATGAAGTTGCACAGATTATCAGAATGTTACGTTTTAATTTTTTGTATTAATTATTTATTTTTAATTACAGCAGAAATTGATTTTATGGAAAGGGCTGGCACGATACTTGCAATGATTTATGTATACAGTACATATGTGTCTATTTATGTATACACATATGTGTGTGTATATACATACTGTATATATATATATTTTAACCACCCCCCCCCCCCCCCCACACACACACCATATCTCTGCTTTGCCAGTAGTGATTTTTATCGCACAGAACAAATGAGCCTTAATATGCCAGGAGTCCAGTTCTATTGAGAACAGGGACCGTTTATTTAGGAATTCTGCACCACAATGCCTACCAATCATTATCTTTTTTTTCTAAATGATTTCTAAAAAAGTGGTAATGTGGTAGGTTCTGAACATCTCTGTTGTGTTTTTGTTTTCAAATAAATTCTGAAATGAGGGAGTATCCTCCCATATGACTGACTGAATGGAAGGACCACATTTTCATGTGTAGTGTAGTTCCCTGAGATTAATTCAGTGTTTTTTTCCTGTGTTGTATTTGTGCATTTGTTTAAATTATTTGCGTGAAGTAGTTAAAAGATAAAAGTTATAAACACACTCACTAGTTTGGTTATGCTCATCCAACTCTGACCTCTGTTACTGTAATATTACATCATATAGTAATTGTTACTGTTTTTGAGATTGCTAAATTGAATTCCCTTCTTGTTGGTTAAATTCAGGACACAAAGTTATATGCAGTGTTTTACTTGTTATTCTTGTCTGGCATTGACGTGAATTATTGTATAATATTATCCCTGATCTGACAGAATTAATAGAGACATTGGACCCTGATCTCTGATCCCTGACTATTGTGAGCTGTATTTTATTGAAGGATTTGTAACAAAATAGTTGTGATGGCTCTACAGTAAGTGTGTGAGAGAGTGAGTGTGCATACATTTTTATATATTCAGTAATCTAAGGGTTTAGATCATGTCTCTTACATTTTACTTGATATGTGTAACATTTACATGATCTCTTTTTTGGTTTTAGGATGTTTTTTTTTTTTTTTTTTTAATGTGATATAAATGTGTGATATAATTTGTGGTGTAACATAGACATCTTTTTCATTTTGAACGAATTTTATTGTGCGGCCAGTAGAATTTGTCTGCTTAGCTGAAGACATAGATAGTCTAACAGTAATTTGCGGTGGAAGGCTGGCTTTTCTTCACTATACCTATAGATTGCAAATTAAAGGAATTGTTAAACTAATAAAATGTACTTTTTCTCAGGCATTCTTTGAAGCCAAGAAAAAATATTATTTCAAACAGCCATTCAGAATTTCCAGTTTTCCATGTCTTCTGTGTCTTCTGTCTTATTTATAACTGAATAAAATAATTTGAATAGAAAAAAAACTGTGATGCATGCAATGTTTTCTTTTAAAATAGAGATTTAAAGGGTGGGAGGAGCGCACATTATGTGTTTTCCATTTTTTGAGCACACAGCCTACAGTACGTGTTTTTGTTTGTAGATAGTGGCCTAAAGTAACCTAACCTAAAGAATCTTTCATTTTTGCAGTTATGTTAGTATGTTATGTAAGTAAGTATCCCTAACTTGGATTTGGCGTTATCTAACACTGGTTTATATAATCATTTAACAAAAATAATAATGCAATATGAAATACGCAATAATTGAAATAATGTTTCACAAAGTTGAGAAAGACAAATGTCATGATTTCAGCAAGTTTCACATGACCACTCCACGATGTCAAAATAAAAGTTGTTAAAATAGAGTTCCTGTAATCTCGTCTACGGGTCTTTGATTAAAAGGGAAAAGTCTGAACTTTTCCCTTTTACAAGAGACGTTCATCTGGGCCTATGTACATATAGGCTTAAATTCTGTCGTTGAATCCCAGAATTTAAAACTGTTGGTGTTTTGTAAGAATTTTATTTTGATATGTTTTTGATGGCATCGTGATTTGAAGGTGCGTTGACTTCCTATCTAATGCACGTCAGGCATGGCGGTCCTAGGACCTGTAGCGGAGTAAACATTTGCCCTAATGATGTTTTAACTTGACACTAGAGATTTTAAAGCCTGTTAACATAGAAAGGTCAGCTACTATGTGCCCCCTCTGCCTATTAGTTGTATAAATGTTAACGTTAACAGACGGAACGCTTGTCTTTGCCGTACAAAGTCAAGGAATCTATATACTTAGCGTCATATTATCCTAGCACAGGAAGCTAGCAATCGCGGTGCAAAACCCATCTAACGTTAATCTCTGGCATTCTCCGGGAGGCCGGGAGAGCAACCATGCAAGGTGAAACCACAGGAATACGAATGTCTGAAAGCGAAGGAAAACTCGACGGCCTAACCCAGAGCAGGACACAGGGCTCCATTGCAAGAGGAAGCTCTAAAAGTTGGCAATACAGGTGATTTGCTATCGCTAACATTAGCCACCCACCCACCACTAACGTTACTGCTGTCACAAATCAGTGCCACTACCTAACCACATCTGATTGTACATTATCGAAACTACTTTGTCAACAAAGTGTGTGCTATTTAAAATGTGCAAAAGGATTGAATATGCGTTAGACCGTGTTACCATGTATTTCTGCACGTAATTGACCACAACACAATTCTGTTTTGTCATAGTCGGCTTTATTCGCATGCTTGGCCTGGTTATCCTAATATTTTGTCAAACATTCATGGTTAATCCAAGAACGTGGTCTTGTATCATCCTTTCTTTGCTTTTACAGTGATCACATGGAAAATGTCGATGGCTATTTGATGAAGTATACCAACCTGGTCACTGGGTGGCAATACAGGTGAGCCTAGAGCGAGCGGTGTGAATGATGATGATGATGATATTTCTGATCTCTGTCATGGTGTGCCGTATATTATATTGTTTGCAGTTGCACAACGAAGTTAAGTGCTCCGACACGTTTTTCACTGTTTAGGTTCTTTGTCCTTAACAATGAGATGGGAGTCTTGGAGTACTTTGTCAATGAACAGTCACGATCTCAGAAACCACGAGGGACATTACCTCTGGGGGGTGCAGTGATCTCTCCCAGTGATGAGGACTCGCACACGTTCACCGTAAATGCCATCAGTGGAGAGCAGTACAAACTCCGAGGTAACTACCCCCTCTTACCATGTCTTTCTGCCAGTCTCCCCTTATACGTAGGAATGTCTGAATCAAAACAAAATTATGGTAAATAAATAATAGCAGGAATAATCTTCCTCACTTGTGATATGTTTTCCCCTTGTTCTAATCTAATACAGCTGCCGATGCCAAAGAGAGACAGCACTGGGTGAGCCGGCTACAGATATGCACACAGCATCATACTGAAGCCATGGGAAAGGTAGTTACTTGAAACTTTGTCATCATAGACCTAATAATAATATAATCTTACTGGAGATTTGACCGCAAACACAACAGTCCGTAGTGGCTATAAGATGCCAAGATGGCTATAATGCATTCACCAGATTATGTTACATGTCATAAACTGTAATGCCTGTAAATACTGTAAAGTATTTTTGTGATCCAGATTCATATGGTGATTCATAGTAGTAGAGATATTTGTTGAGGCAAGAATACCTTTGTGAGGGGTCTTTGTCATCTTCCTGCGCTGCTGATCCCTTTTAGACCAACCCTCCCCTGAAGAGCCGCAGCCTGTCTGTGGCCTCCCAGGGCAGTGGCTCTCCCAGCTCTCAGCGCCGGAGCATCAGCCAGAACACCGGCTCCGTCTTTGGCATCTCCCAGTTGCACCGCGGTTCCACCTCCCCTTACTCCAGTAAACGCTCGCTCTTACCAGACCACCTGCTGGAGGCCCGAGAGGTGAGTTGCCACCATGCAGACATCATACAGACGCCACTTTAGTTGTGACGTTACTGATGTGGGTTACTATCAGTTGCCACCATTTGTTACCAGTGAAATACGGAGAGAGTATTTGAGACTTGAAGATAGAGTTTGTTATTCTAAGTTTGAGCTCAGGAAATCAAAGTAAACCCAAACAGGCTTGTTTATGGCTTGGCCTGAGTCACTGTGTTTTCTTAATTACCTGGACTGGACTGTGTACAAACAGTGTATGAATTCTTTCAGCACATACTCAGAACAGATAGCTCGAGGACACTCTGCCTGTATGATTACAAATCTTCTGCATTGGTGAATTAGTATAGAAAATTCATTGATATCACTGTTTTTTGAGCATGTGCATGTACAGGCACAGCAAGCACTTTGACTTCAGTGTCAAGGTTGGCACATTAGGACAGCTCATAACAAACAGCAGGTTCTCAGTTTCCCAAGTAATTCTTAACCTTGGTGATGGTGTGGCTGTTACTGAGACCGTAAACTCCTTGCTCTTCCTCCCCCAGATGATGAATCAGGCTCAGGGGCAGCACAGGGACCTGATCCTCAGCATCGAGGGCCTGCCGCCGTCCGCCGGGCCCTCTCCACTGGACCAGGACCTGCTGCTGCTCAAGGCCACGTCTCTGGCCACCATGACCTGCCTGAGCGACTGCCTGCACATCCTCCAGCTGCAGCAGGTGGCACGCCAGAGGATTCCCCTGGGAGGTAAGAGGGCGGGGCTTTCTTTTTCTGTTTGGTTGTTTGTTTGTTTGTTTGCCATTTTTGTTGTCAGACATAATGACACAAAATGATACCACTGCATGGTTACGGGCGGTATAATCCTGGGTACTCAGGGATCAGTTGTTTTTAATTGTAGACATGTGCAGAGTTTAAATGAATACATCCCCTCTCACTGCTGCAAGTACAAGTCAAGTTGTAGAATTAGGCAGTTGTATGGTGTGGAATAGCACTAAATATGTCTGAGCACAACTCCAAACTTTTTTCCCACTATTCAGAGTACCTAATGACCTGAAAAAGTAACACAATAAACATCTATTTTTTTGTGGAAACGATGATGATTGTATCATCTGGCCAAAAAAAAAAAAAAAAAACTTAACGAAAAAGCTGTTGGGCCCATGACGTCATACTTAACCAGATTGGGTCACTAGTTACTATGCCCCAGACAGTGATGTCTACTGTCTACTTAGGTTCCATTGAGTTGGGCTTAGTCTTCCATTATGCTGTGATGTGGATCATCCAGTCGTAGTTACTATTTAAAGACATAGGAGTGTCTCCTTGCCTCTGTTGGACTGTTTAATTGCACTGTATGTAATCCAGTTGCACATGTGATGTTCACACTGTGAATGATGGCAGCAATCATAACTGGCTTGATGCCTGGTTTGTAACCTGGGCAGAGGTGTGTTTGGCCATCTTGTATTAGTTGCCTTGGCCAACCTCACAATGGTTTGGCCGCTCTTGCGTATAGACACTGTATTGGGTTACGTTAGATGGATCCATCCACCAGTGCGCCCAGGCCCCGTCAGCGTGTGTAGATTTACTCCTTAGCACATGAAGAGCAGCATAGCAGAAACCACAAATAAGTCATATTTGAAATAGGGTTTTGTTTATGAGATGAAACCTGCATTCAGCATATAATCTAATGTGATGTGTAGCCTGCTATGGCTTTGTACTGTACATTTTAGCAAAATATGAGGATCTTAGGGAAATTGACTGGAAGGTTAGCCCATTTGTTCATCAAAACCATTTCTTAGTAACCCTGATATACAGTAGGTTGACTGACATGGACTTAAACATGCTATTTCCTTTACTGTATATTGTCCCAAGTTAGCAAATATTTGTTGTTTCTTGATTAAAAGATTAATTGTGTAGCTTGATGCTTAATGCGTTGTGTAAGTAAGATCTGTTGCCCTGGCCTAAATCACCTCCCCCCTCAGTTATCGAACACCTTGAAACACATGGACAGAGAGCCTCACAGGGGCGCCATGTTGTGGCCAGGTAATTAACATTCAGACAAAATCCGAAACCTGAAGTGCTCCCTTCCACTCCCGGGGGCCAAGCATGTGGAGAGGCAGGACATTGGAAAGACAAGCAGGAGGACTGGCCCTCTCGCCTGCGACACGTGTTCATTAGCTTGGCATGCTAGCGCCCGATGGCTAATCCTAGGTCATGTTGTCTTCTGAGGAATATGTGACCTCTGCTCCGTGCCAGCCAGTGGAATATTGTTTCATTATGGATGAGGAACTGGATCCTCCTCTGATAGGCCGGTGGTGGAAACCAGAGCTGCCGGGCAGCAGCAGTGTTGACATCTCTCCCAAATTGCACCGCCGTGTCGCTGTCAGGTCTTGGAACAGAAGCTCTTACTAATGCATAAAGGTGTCCTCTGTCTCCTGTGGCTAGCCAGCCACTTTTCGTCCCATTAATCCCCCACATTCACCCCATTTCTGGGTCTCACATGTGAATCCAGGCCATGCCAGTCACACAGTGATACCCAGAGTTGTGGCTTTGTTTGTTTTCGTGTCCTGTTTATGTGTTTCGAGGAACAGGCATCTAGTTACCATGGCATGCATTTTTTATCAAGCCAGGAATTCAGGGGAGCATATAGACACTTGATAGGGTTGTCTTTGTTTATTTGCTTTAAGGACATACACAGCAGATCTATGCTGCCATTGCTTGTTTGATTATCACCCCACCACTCAACACAGACACCGTCAGACAGGTTAAAGGAACCAGGGCCATTTACCCCTAACCCTTTTAAATGAGCCTCTACACTCCGGGGTAGAGAGGGGGGAAAGCGGGCCGGTACGGGGCGGAGCGTGCGTGGAGACGCTGACCTGGCGGCTCAGGTTGCAGTCGGGTAGCTGTCCAGCGCGTCCGCGGGCCACCGAGCAGCTCCGCTGGTGCTCACTGCTGCTGCCGCTGCCTCCTGAGCCACCGCCGTCACCTCAGACCACGCAAGCAGCAGCTGGAGCAGTGGTCAGGCTCGGGGTCGTGTGGGAGTGAGTGCTTCAGGAGTGTGTGTGTGTGGGTGTGTGTGTGTGTGTGTGAGGTAGGGGTGGGGAGGGGCCCCAGACAGGTGTGTGGGTGGGTGTGTGTGTGTATATGCGTGTGTGTGTTTGGGGAGGGGGACATGAGCACCTCTGAGCCCAGCTCCATGCATCCTGCAGGGCCCACCATCGAGTGGCTGGAGCCCAAGCTGCCCGACCTGCTGAAGAACGGCAGCTCTCTGAGCAGCCTGGCCAAGGATGACGCCGACAAGACCGAGGGGGCCGTGCTGGAACCCCTGGAGATGGACTCCTGCGACGCCGCCGGGGTAAGACCACAATTAAGCTATCGGCTGACTCTCTCTCACACACGCACACACGCACACACACGCACACACACTGATTCTCTTTTTTGTGAAGGCATCATAAAAGAATAATAGATGCAACGCACTGCTGAAGCTGTTTGTTGTGTTCATGAAAGCCAGACAAAGTGCAAAGGCCTCTTATTTCAAAGAGTTTATGTCTTTGGGAATGACACTTTATTACTGTGAGTGTATTGGGTAATGTGTTGGAAAAGTATATCCTGTCATAGTGCTTTGGAAGTCCTTGTTAAGTTGAGGCAAAACACATGTGGCAGTGTCTGTAGCACAGCCTTCCCGCTTATGTTAGTGCCTTGGGCTCTCAGAGTTCGCCTTTATCGTCTGATCTCAATTACGTCTGTTACATGAACACCTCTGCTGTGGAATAGAACACCCTTTAGGCATGTGGGGCAAAGAGAGAGGGAGAAATTGAAGCAGAAGTCTGCTAATTCGGCTTTAAAGGAAACTCCAGCGTTTGGCGAGCCGCCAGAGTCAGATGTGATCAGATCACATGAGACATGTGATCAAATGAGACACGCAGTGACGCCGTTCCCAGAAACCTCTCCCTGATGCTTATCACCAGGCCAAACGCGCCGAGGAGAAAGATAAAGGTCTATTCCCCAGGCTAAGGCAATGCTTTTCTGGATGTCCCTTTTTTTGGTGGCCGCAGACCTCCACGGAGCCGTATAAGAGAGAGCATTGCGTGTGCAGAGTTGTCCCAGGCTCACTGCTGAGCTTGGGGCTGTGTTGTGCTGTGTGCCCCGTCAGGAGCAGGAGGAGATCAACGCGGACGAGGAGCTGGAGGACTCGGCGCCGGACGAGGAGGAGGAGCTGGCTGCCGTGGAGGAGGAGCGCAGCGTCATCCTGCACCTCCTGTCGCAGCTCAAACTGGGCATGGACCTGACACGGGTGGGCCCTTCATCCCTCAGCACTCGCACCCCCCATCCTCTTCCTCAGGCCCTCACCTCACCTCTGTCTGACAGATGCATTCTGTGCGCTTAATGCACTCTGTCTGCTGGATGCACTCCAGTCTATTTTTAGTTTATCGATTAGCCGTTGTCCTCCTGGCATCCTGTAGCCATAGGCTCTTGTAAAAAGTGTTGGTTGTTGAAAGCATTGTAGAGATAAAACTTATTTCAAGTGAGTAAAGTTCTCAAAGATAACAAAGCCTGAACATTCACTTTATGGTCCACATTTTAAGAAAAGAGTGTAGATATAATTCGGTACTACAACAATATTTGTACTTGATACTTTTATCATATGGTATGCCTATGTGTGGTCTAATCCCTGAATCCTGGCACATGCCACTGCCCTCCTCTAGGTGGTCTTGCCCACGTTCATCCTGGAGAAGCGCTCGCTGCTGGAGATGTACGCCGACTTCATGTCGCACCCGGACCTGTTTGTGGCCATCACGGACGGGCCCAGCCCGCTGGAGCGCATGGTGCGCTTCGTGGAGTACTACCTGACCTCCTTCCACGAGGGCCGCAAGGGCGCGATCGCCAAGAAGCCCTACAACCCCATCATCGGCGAGACCTTCAACTGCTCCTGGCGCGTGCCCAAGGCAGAGGCGGGCAGCGCCGCCGGCACCCCCCCGCCGGGCCCGCCGGAGGCCTCGGACTCTTACCTGCTGCGCTTCGTGGCCGAGCAGGTGTCCCACCACCCGCCCGTCTCCGGCTTCTACGCCGAGTGCCAGGAGAGGAACATGTGCGTCAACACCCACGTGTGGACCAAGAGCAAGTTCATGGGCATGTCCATCGGGGTGTCCATGATGGGAGAAGGTGAGGGGCTCCAGCCCACTGCTGCTGCTGTATAGCACCATTACTAACGTTTGTATTGTAACAAGATAAAGACTCAGTGATGTTCCTTTGTTGCTGAATTGTTTGTAATACACCTTTAATGGCATAGAACGTATCGGCTGTTTGTTGTTGTAGGAGAGCATAGTGAGTATAGAGCCTGTGTGTGTATTTGACGATGTTGTCCTGGTTGAGAGCAGTCTAAATATGAAGTCTGATTGGGTTTGCTTTCAGGCTGCCTGCATCTGCTAGAGCACGGAGAGGAGTACACCTTCACGCTGCCCTCGGCCTACGCCCGCTCCATCCTCACGGTGCCCTGGGTGGAGTTGGGGGGGAAGGTCAACGTTAACTGCGTCAAGACGGGCTACTCTGCTGCCATCACATTCCAGACCAAGCCCTTCTATGGTGGCAAGCTGCACAGGTGAAGCTCTAGCAGTCTACCAGTCTCATGCGGACATAACCTCAGTACCCTCACAACTTCCTGATCTTTTCTCCAAACACAATTGATTCCACCAATATATCCCTGTTCTTTCCAATGACACTGTTTGTCTGAGAGGCAAAAAGGCACGTTTAGATGATGCCCCAGACCTAGCTAGCATTGGAGCTCACTGGGAGCTCTGGCCATTTGCTGCAGCTGCTGCAATTCAGTAGCATCGTTTTTTTCTTTTCCCTATCGACAGTACTCGGCGATGTCTAGTGATGAAGATCCATGTAAAAATTGGCCAGATATCTCCTCGAAAAGATCTGCTCGTGGGTTCCTTCTCTGGCTGAGAAGCGTATTGATAAAGAAACTAAATATGCGTCTTTTGCAGCAAAGTATGAGCATAACTTTGATAGAATACAGAGAGAATGCACCGACAGCAGTCTGTAGAAAACTATCTCAGAATTCCTGTAATATAGCAGCTCATTTGCGCCTGGATTACGGAGGCGGGACAGGGAAGGCGGTTTCCTACCCGAAACTAGAAAGCTGTTAAGTCTGTAATCAACTACAGAGGGCCACTCAGACAATGGCAAAAGTGCCGTTCATCATGTTTTGAGATTGTGTGCTATCAAAATAAATTATTTTGGAAATGATAAGTTGATTGTCCACCCCTTCACCCCCACCCGCAGAGTGAGCGCCGAGGTGAAGCACAACCCCACCAATGCGGTGGTGTGCAGAGTGCAGGGCGAGTGGAACGGCGCACTGGAGTTCAGCTACACCACTGGCGAGACCCGCGTCATCGACGTCACCAAGCTGCCCGTCACCCGCAAGCGCGTGCGCCCTGTGGACAGCCAGGGCCCCTATGAGTCCAGGTGAGGCCAGGCACACAAGGCATCAGGCCTCTGGTCAACATACGGCTGCTTTGGAACCACACTCTTATATGACTTTGAGATGGAAAATGGCTGAACAGCACTGATGCTAACCAAAGCACTAAAAACTGACATCACTGTTGTTTGTTTGAGTGTTGTATTCACTTGTTGATTGAAACCGGGCTGCTCTGAGATCAGTTAGCACATTGTGGTGCAGTACAGTAGAGCAGGCCTGATCAGCGTGTGCTGTGTGCTGGGCTGTGTGCAGGCGCCTGTGGCAGCACGTGACCGAGTCGCTGAGGCAGAGGGACATCGAGAAGGCCACGGAGCACAAGCGCTTCCTGGAGGAGCGGCAGAGGACCGAGGAGAGGCATCGCACAGAGACCCACACACCCTGGAGGACCAAATGCTTTGAGAGAAAAGTAGGTGCCACAGTTTGGTCTCAATACTACACTTTTGTTTTCATTTACAAAGGTTTTGCGTAACAGATGAAAAGATGAAAGACTGAAAATTCAGGTCCATTTTTACCAAAAAATGATAATTGATAGTTATTCATGAATCAGCTTTAGTTCAGACTACATTTCCTTTTTGTCACTTTGCTTAAGTTGTTCAAGATCTGCATGGCTGATTTCAAAGCTGTGCTACTGAAGCGTAGACTGATTTTGATTTTGTATATTCACGCTTGAGTCAGCCGACTTTGGCTTGTTGGAGATTATGGAGATAGGTAGTCTATCGTAGACACAGTTTCCGCATCCTTACCTGCTGAATACTATCAGAGTCACGACTCTTGATGTTTGATGCCATCAAGGGCATGATAGTCCCCTGCTCAACTACAGTATGTCATGCATCCTCTCTGAAATAATGAAAACACGTTCTCAAAACAGAACATTCACTCATTCTCAGTTTTGTAAAGACTCCAATGTCCTTTGTCCCTTTGAAGCAACATGTCTCTGATCTGCCCTCTCTCTCTTCCACTCCGCAGGGTGAAGGCTGGGTGTATTATCAGCCGCTGTGGAAGACAGCCGGCCAGAGCCCGTCACTGAGCACCTCTCAGAGCACCTCTCAGACCAATCTCTGAGCTCCCCGTGAGGCTCATGGCACCCCCAACCCAACCCAACCCAACCCATCTTCCTCTTCCCCCCATCACATGTTCCATCTCTTCACTCTAAGGACAGACCCCTCTCCCCTCCCCTTCCCATACCCACTCTTCAAATGATTTGCTTATTCAGGTTGTGAGACTGTCGTGCATCATGGAATGGTGGAACCTGCTCTCCTGGCAGAGTGAGGCACTTGTGATTTCTTTGCATCCCCTTGATTGGAGATTTTCTTGTGTTTGTTTTTTGTTTGTTTGTTTGTTTTTTGTATCATTTATGTGCTGACTGCTCTCTGGACTGTCCCTGGGTGCACACAGATATCCTTTTGCTGACGTTGCCTTAAATGAGATGTGCTTGTTGTTTATGTGCAATGAGTGATGGTGTTCTATTGGGTGGTGGTTGGACCCGTCTCGTTTGTTGTTTGTTGGTTTGTCTGTTTGTTTGTTTTCCTCTCCCATCTGAACTGGTGCCACATTTAACACTGACTGTGGCGTCAGTTCAGTTTTAAACTGATATTTGAAATATATAGTTTTTAAAATGAAAAATAAACTAACGGTTCAAATGGAGTGATAAGCTGATGGGAATGATGAATGATGAAGGATCCTCAGCAGCTTAGGGAATATTTCATGTTCTTGTTGCAGGATGCTGTGGAGCTTTGATTAAAGACTGTATGTAACAAGGCTCTGGCTTTTAATGTGTTGTGGAGTCGTTATGCATGAAGAAGCAACCAGTTCTTGTGTGTTGCTGACCTCTCTCTCTGAAGTGTGAAGCTGTAATGTGACTAATCAGATGGATTCTGGCTGCTCTGAATGGATCTGAGCAGCAGTCCCATCACCAGCTGATGCTCACAGTGCAGCTTTGCAGATAGGAAAAACCAGGGAGGTCTGGTCAAAGGCTGCTTTGTGCAGTACATAGAGAGAGCCACCAGTGAGAGCCAAAGACACCCACTCTGTCCCCTGTAAGGCTTCAAGGGGCTCCTCTCCGAGTGCCGAGTGGTGTGGAAACCACTTGTGATGGGACGCCGGTCTGGGAGCCTCACTTGCACACTCTGGACATTCCACGTCCCCCTTATCTCCCCACCCAAGTTGCATTGTGCATGTAACTGCTCATCTATGCTCTCTCGCTGGTATGAATCTACCTCGTCTCCAGCCATCAGTTCTCAAGGGCAATCAAACATTTGAGAGAGTTTGTGTTCACTTGGCTTTTTGGCTTCCCCTTCTTCTCTTGCTCTCCTCGCCTCTCTTCTCTGTCCCTCTGTTGTTTCTGAATCGAAATTGTAACTGGATCAAGTCAGCGCCATGGACAGAGGGAAAGTAGCTTTTGAAATGATTGAACATTGTGCATTATCTGTGTGTGAGCTAACAAAGGCAGGGCTAGTTGGGGGAGGCCTGCCAGCTCTCTGTGTGGTTATCAGTTCTTTGGTAATGCTTTGAATGAAGCTTGCTCCCAGTTTAGCAACACGTGGCGTGGAAGCAGGATGTTGAGAAACTTGTGGTGCCTTATTTGTATTTGTCTTCCAACCCCACCCCACCACCACATTCCATCTCCCCACCTCCCTCAGCTTTCCCATCCGATAAACAGAGAGGTGTGAGGGAAAACCCCCCTCCATCCACACACACACACACACACACACACACACCACCACCACCCTCCGTCTCTGTGTGCATATCACTTCTTGGCTCGCTAGAGCCGAGGACACATTCTGTCTACTTCAGGATTGTAAGATGTGACACCTTGACTTTTATTTTGACCCCCCCCCCCCCCCCCTTTGTTTTTGTGTTCTCCATTCGACCTGTATATCTTGCTGAGCTGTGAATTGCACTGATATTTTAACAACACTCCCTGTAGCCTGAGAAGTCCTGATGAATGAATAAAATTGCTAATATATTTGTTGAGGAGTTCTTGTCTCTGTTTTTTTATTTGACTTTCATTTCTGTTAGTTTCATGGTGGCTCTGAAACGTCAAATGAAATGATTCACAAAAAACAACATTCATACTTTATGTACGACATTTTATGAGATGAATATGCAATTGTATATATAATATAATATATATAATCCATACATTTGTGACACCAGTTCACAAGCAACACAGTGGCTCATTAGTTTCTTAAAATCTGGTCCTTCATTAGAATTCACAGAACCTCATAGATTTGGGTCATAGGTTTTTCCTCAGGTCACTAGCAAATGCAATGCTCTTGAGTACATATTGGAAGTCTACCCAATAAATAGAATGTCATCAGTGCATGATTTAGAGTTCACTTTTAACGGCCACAATTAGAGAAAACATTCCATTCTCCTTTTTGGCCAAATTACTGAAAACACAGATTACTTCTTGTTCATTTGACTTTAGACTCATTCAGAGTATGTTTTGCTCATATTTACTGATCATAGCTGGCAACATTTTAGTCAGATGGTCAAGCTCATGGCCATCACAGGAATATAGAAATCAAAGTCCTCTCACAGCACCTTTCAGTGAACCAGTAGCAAACTTACTGGTGAGGGATATATGTTAGTTTGTTAGACTGACGTATCAAATCGTTTAATGGCTTCATTCAATCAGTGTAACTGGCTGGAATTGAGTCTGCACGATCGTCTGGATGAAAGACGTCCACATTTAGTCCAACAGGGTGAGCATTATTGAGTTTGCGGGGATTAAAGTCACTCTTCCTGTCGGCCCTGGACGGCGTGGCAGCCTGAGGTTTCCTCCCAGGGTTCTTTTAATTGGATTTCACTGCAGACCATAAAGTGATCGCTTCCTCTTGGACCATTAGCGTGATCTGACAAATGTCTATTCAAGTCCAGGTCATTTTTATGCCCTGTTATGTTAAGGATAATTTAAAGGATTGCATCATAAATTCCCTCAGAGAATTCTATGACACACATAATTATAAATTTAATGTCGTAGGTCTTTGAGTCTTTGAATAAGAATGAAAAAAAAACCATCCACTTCCAATAAAATGCTCTTTGATTCACTTTCATCGCTTTAGCCTTGAGCAGCTCAAGTTGTGTTCCTTTCTCAAATATTTTCAGATACAGCCTGTGGTTAATCAAATTGAGAGCCTTCAAAAACCGCTCCAACTTCAGCGTCTCGGATGACTACAGCATGTTTGTGGATTCCGAGAAGGCTGTGTAAAAATTCAAACGAGGAAATAGTGTGTGGTAAACAGCCTTGGAAAACATCTCCAGGCTGTAGTGTTTCGACAAACAGGACGCAAAAATTCAAGAGGGTGGATATGTCTCCATTTTCTGCCTTCTGTCACATTGAAACCGACTTCATGCAACCATTTTATGGCGGTGAATTTTTGAAGGAGAGAAAAAATGCAAAGGTTTCTTCAGGGATGAATTAAATTATGATTCTTTGGTGCTTTCAGTATAATCCTTCCTGGGTCCCAAAAGTTCAAATTCCATCACCTCTGACAGAAAATGGGCCCCCCCTTCAGTGGCACAGCAACTACATGAGAAGTGCACAGTTACCAACAAAATACATGGCAAACAAAGTCACATGAACCAAGAATAATCATGGAGACCAGCTCCTTGATGTGAACTAATATACAAACGAGTTACATCATCCAAATAGTCCAATTGTTTGAATTGTCACTGCTATTCTTCTGAGGAGCTTTTTGAAGCCGTCACACTTCCGCCAGTGCCTTTGAAGGCTCTGAGGCTTGCGTGTCTGAGACTAGCGGAGGAAGGGAGGGGGAGTCCGTGTCCGTGTCCGTGCCCGAGCCCGAGCCTGTGTCGTGCTCTGCTCGGGGGGAGGGAGGGGTGGACGTGGCAGTGGAGCCCTGCTGCTGCTGCTGCTGCTGTGGCTGCTGTTCTAGCTGCTCCAGCTGCTGCTGCTGGTCCGTGAGGCTGGCGCTGATGAGGCTCAGCAGGCGGCTCTGCTCCTCCTCCTCCTCCATGTCCTTGGCCAGGGTGTTGAAGCGCTCCACCACGCAGTGCGCCGTCAGCCGGGCCTCGGGGTCGTGGTCCCAGCACTCTGTGATGGTGGCACACAGCAGCGCCATCCCCTGTTGGACGCACAAGGACAAGAGAGAGTCACGCCACGCAAGTCATCACCGGGCTCCGCTCCGCTGGACAGACAGGGCATCTTCTGACACGAGACGCTGAGAAGTGGTCAGCGTTGGAAACCGAACACATGTGATGTAGGAGGCTCTGCAACTCTATGCACATCAACACACAGGTTTATGTCAGCCTTAAAAAATACACTCACATAGGATATCGAGGAAGAAAAATAAAAAAGACATCACAGCATTTTGTGACATGGATCCACACACAATAAAATAAACATGCTCTCCTCCGGGTGCAGTGGAGACACACTGGATCATGTGTGTTACAGGTCGTTTGCCTGCAATCTGGGCCCTGGTCCAGGACACGCGATCCACCTACCTGGTGTGTGGTCCAGCTGGAGGGGATGTCAGGCCGGCCCCTGTCTCTCAGCACCAGATCCCTCATGCTGTCCACACACGGCTGCTCGCACACTTTGGAGCCGAAGGGTGGCTCGTAGCTCTTCACCTCTGTCACCAGGAAATAAAGACAGCACCCGCACCGCTGTTTACAATAAGTCAAATACATGCGCGTGGAGCTTTTTATAGATGACCCTGTTCAGGTTTGTTTAATGTCTCTCTTATTCCTCCATACTAAAGAGGCCACAATGCCATGATCGAGCATACCCTGGGGCCTGTCCTGTTCACGTACGGGACCTGACATGTTTTGCTTATCTGTCTTCACTTCTATAACAGATTCACTTCACTCACCTCAGTTAAACATGACATTTGATAATGTAATCTGTCCACTCAATTTTTGGTTGTGTTTACACTCCGCTGATAGATCAGCAAGATGTGTGGTGCAGGTCTTCTGTTTTACCTCCTATGACATCACAGCGAGACACCATCTCCCACAGCACCAGAGCCATGGAGTAGACGTCCATCTGCTTGAAGGACTCCAGGTCCTCCAGATTGACTCGAGACTCCAGCACTTCGGGGGCCATGTAGCGCGCCGTGCCAACCTGACAGATGGACACAGTCAGGCATGAACATTCACACAGAGTATTGATGTCAGGATCGCCCACTCTAAACCACATAATCACTGTGTTATCATCTTATCACTATGAGGTTCCAATGTCATTCTTTTGCAGTAAACTCTATGGATTGCTATTGTTTGAAAATCAATCAGCCATGGATCACTCTGACTGTGTGCTTGAACATTAGATTAACTGTTAATGACACTACAGTAAACATAAGAGCCAGAGAGAAACTAGAGCAACAGGCTAGGGAATAATCTAGCTGCAACTTACAGGACATTGCAGCCTAAATAGCATTCTCTCTTTACAGCACAGTACAGTACAGCGCCCCCATTTCTCTCACCTGACCACTGTTGGCAAAGTCGTCTACAGTGAGCGAGAGATCCAGCCGCAGAGCCAGGCCAAAGTCACACAGGGCACACTCATGGTTGTCCTTCACCACGATGTTGCTGCTCTTCAGGTCTCGGTGCGACACCGGCACCTTGGGGGCCCCGCAGGGCGTGGTGTCACTGTGCAGGTGTGCCAGGCCGCGTGCCACCGACCCTGCCAGCGTGCACAGCTCCGTCCAGCTCAGCACGTGGCTGGCCAGGTAGTCCTGCAGGTTGCCCAGCGCGTAGTAGGCCATGATGAGCCAGTACTGCCTCTGGGGGCCCCCCCCTCCGGCCGTGCCGCCGCCGCCCCCCCGCTCCTCCGCCGTCAGGAACTGCACCACGTTCTCGTGCTTGAGGTTGGCGTCGGAGAAGATGGCGCGCTCGTTGTGCCAGGACGCGTACTCCACGGGCGGGAAGATCTTGACGGCCACCGACTCGTACTGGCCCTCGCTGTGGTTGAGGCGGGCGCGCCACACCTCGGCGAAGCGGCCCTTGCCCACCAGCGCCTCCAGCTGGATGGGCAGCTGCTCGGTGTTGTGGTTCAGGCTGTTGGCCCGCGTGGACGACAGGTCGGAGGTGCCATCGTCCCCCAGCAGGGTGAGCTTGCCGGGGAAGTCGCTGCCGTTGGCCTCCCCGGAGCGGCCCTCGGGAGGGTCCAGGGACTGGTAGTGGGTGCGCTTGGGGGCCCAGTCCTTGGGCTGCTTGCCGAGGTGCCGGGTGCGGTATATGTAGAAGGCAGCGGTGGCCACCACGGCGACAAGCAACGGAGGCACCAGACTGATCACCACCACGGGGATCACATCTTTGCTTTTGAGTTTTGAGTAGCCTAAGAAAAACAAACAACAGGTAATTATCAGTGCTCTTTAACTTACATGTGACTATTAAAACAACAATACTGACATTGTTATGTTACAAAGACAATACTGAATGACCATTTCATTCCATCAAATTCTAAAACTGTATACTTGTGCATCTATGAATCAGTACAACTGACCAACTCCGATATAAAAAGTGACCCTCCTAATGGTTAAAGCTTACCGTGGGCTCCCTTGTCAAAGATGAGTTTGTCATTGCACTCCTGGTCGCCAACACAGCCACAGACAAACAGCAGGCCGTCGTCTGAGGGCTGGGGGATCATGGTGCACTCTGTGGTGGAGTAGTTGGTCAGGACGATGTTGTCCAGCGCCTGCTCAGGGTGGTGGCACAGCGTGCGCACACTGACCGTCTCATTGTCCTTCCTCCTGCAGCACACACACGAGCACTTCACATGATAAGGGGCCTGTGCCTCGTCTATAGGTCTTATATGTACACATGGTATCAGAACTCACAGTCTTTAGGCTACATTTGGTTCCTGTGTATATTAGATGAAAAGAATATGAGAAAGGCAAAAGAGCACAAAAATACTTTTTAAAAATATATTAAAACCAGCAGGAGGTTTTCTCATTCGTGTTAGCGTTTTATCCACAACTTCCTGACTTTATAACGTTTTATGTATTCTTGAAAGTGATCCCAAACAGCAGGACAGACTCTGAGGGTGTGGAGAAGAGGTCATCAGCCTCCCGTACGCCCACTGGACATTAGAGCACAGTACTGTACAGCTGTGGGCCCTCAGGTAATGGCACCCATCAGATTTGTAGTCAGCAAAACAGACATGATATTTAATAGTATAAACAGAAACACTATAAAGTCACTGTTTTTGTCTTGGCTGGATATTTTTATTAGACAATCTCTGTGATTTACTGTTGTATTTTTTTATCATAAATTCTGTGCATGCGCTCTGGCAAAGATAAGCAACGTTTGTCATGGCTGAACCATGTCATATCAAGGAAACTCGAGATGGGACTGCCCTTTTATGCACCCTCACCAATCAGTCCCTCTTTTGATGCTGTTAAAGATGTTTATTATTTGCTTTCTATTACCGCAGAAGAGGAGTTTTTCCCTCTTCTCATTTTTCAAGTCCTCTCCACCCCAACCCCCCAAGAGAAGCAGCTCTCTCAACACCCAGTTGTTTTCGAATAGTCACTCAGAGGTCAGTTTGATTAACTTCACAGAGCCGTTCCTCCCAGGCCCCAGAGGGTGGATCTGACCAAGGGGAAATCCTTTGAAAAGGAGCTCATTATAACAAGCAGAGACCCAATATGCCTCTAAATCAACTTACTCTCATTCAATTTAAAACGGCACGTACTCACTATATTTGTCACTGAGAAAATGTCTGTCTGGTTAGATCTCAAGGAAGCTGAACTAACATCAAAGAGACAAGTGGTTAATTGTTAAGTGAAGTGAAGTCTGCACCCAATTGTATGTTGTACTATTTCAACCAACTGTTCCATAAAGTTAGTGATGACATTTAATTTTCACGAATTCACGAAACCTCGCATGGTTGCAGTGGCTGTCGAAAGATGTAGACCTGCAAATAAATGGCATGCCAATGTGTGTGTGTAGCACTGTGTGGAGGATGAACTTACCAGATAGCCACACAGACCTCCTCAGACAGATTGCAGAAGGAGGTTAAATTGCAGTTGCTTGTGCACACATTGTCTTCGCACACAGGGCTGGAGTAGTCACACCACTTACACAAGTTAGTCCTCATGTGTGTGAACGCTGAGGCTTCAACAACTGAAATGAACACACAACAGACTTTTTTCAAATACACAAAACAACCAAACAGAAGAAATAGTTTTGAAAAGAATGAACTGCTGGTAAAAATATACAATCTGGAGTAGTTGTAGCTGGATTAAAATGACTCTTCACAAAATTGGATCAAAGGTCAATGATATGTAACCTCAGCGTACAATATTTCATTCGCATTTTTTTTCAACATCAATCCCTTAGAAATCCTTCTCTCCAATTTCAGAGAAGATAGCCATAATCGTCTGGTCAGTACACCAGGCTTTCAGCATGATTACGGTCTTCAGTTAACAGTAATACCATAATGAAGAAAATGATGATGATTGCCGTGTGAAATAGTGACAGGGATAAAAGTCATAATAGCATCTGCAATCAAGATAGCATTTATGGTTAGCCCTCTTGGGTGCAGCGGCCCATCTGGAATGCATAAAGAGTTAAGCGGATTTGGGAATGACAACAACCATGAATACATGAGTATGTAGCCTATATATTGGGAGAGAGAGAGAGAGAGAGAGAGAGAGAGAGAGAGAGAGAGAGAGAGTGCGTGTGTGTGTGTGTGTGTGTGAGAGAGAGAGAGAGAGAGAGAGAGAGAGGGTGGGGTGTATGCCTGCGGTGCAGTGCAGTAGTGTGTGCATTCCTTCCCACGCATCTTGCCTCTGTTATCCTTATGCTGCCACATCACAACAATATTAATTGTTGATTGAAACCAGATGACCCCCTTTTTATCTCCCTCTCTTTCCCCACTCGAAGAGCGTGGTGATCTCACAGAAACGACTCAAACATTAAAAGAAGCTACACACATATTTCTCAAAGGCTTCCAGATGTTGGTCAATGCCAACCATCAAAATATACACCAGAAAAAAAAAGGAAAAGACAAAGAGGGAGGGAGAGGAGGAGGGGAAAGCCTGGATAAGCAAAAAAGCCCCTCTGCAAACTTTAAAGTAATTAAAATCAGCAGTGACTGCTCCAGAAATAAATTGAAGCCAGAAGCATTCAGCCAAGCCAAGTTCCAAGCACAGCCCCTCAGTGCTTATGGGAAATCCGAAGGCTGCATGCTTACAGGAGGCCTAGAGATGCAGGGCAGGACTCATTTGTTTTTTCTGTTGAGTAACTTTTCCTCACTTGCTATTATTTAGCTGTGCTGTGGTGCCGCGAGCAACTACTGAGAGACAGGAAAAATTGAAAACATAGTATGGCATCATTGTTTTTTTTTTCTGTGGAAAATCAAGGCTCTTCATGGTCCAGAAGGTATGTTTAGGTTTCATGTAAAGGAAATTGAATACTACATCTCAAATCCCTATCTGGATTGGAACATGGCACATTCCCTATGGCCTTAACTGTGCCATGGTAAAGTCTACATTCTGTAAAGAGTGTTTAGGATGGTCACAACAAGTGAGGAAGAACAAAAAGGGACTATTTTTTTTATTATGTTAATGGAGAACTTAAAGAGAGTCAAAACTCTTGCTTTCATTCCGAGCCAGCTGTTGTTTAACAGACTGCAGGTGTGTGATGCGACCACCGGGTGGCGTCTCTCTCGCCCTATCAAGCTCTTCTCTCTCCATTCACACACACACTCACACACACATACAAATGTGTTTTGCTGAGTAAATCAGTACCAGCACCACGAGAATACTCTGCTTTGCTGAGACGGTTTAAATTCAGATGTGTTAACATCGTCACTGCCATCAAGATTTTCCACGCTAATAATCAATCAGTTTAAACGTCTCAACTCAACCCAAACCAGGGGTGCAGAGATGAGCTCACCCGTTGTGATGAGAGGGGTCGATGTTCTCATGCCATTACTCATGCATACCCCACGGTATCATTGGGAGAGGCCAAATTGAAACTGCGGCAACAAAAGAGGGCCAGCGCTTGCCATGTCCGAGGGAAGGCACTGTTATCTCATGCCAAACAATAAATGGCCATTTATCCTGACACAAAACATTCTGCTCGCTTCCATGAGTACCACGCTCTGCCCTCGCCCCAAGATGAGCCCGAGCTCTTGGAACTGCCTCAAGGAGGCCGAGAGATAAACACAAGACGTCTCTGTCCTCACTGAGTGCCAATCAGAGGTTACACACACTCGCACACACACACAAATACTCTCTCTCTCTCTTTCATTCTCTCTCTCTCTCCCTCTCTCTCTCTCACACACACACACACACACACGCACGCACACACACACACACACACACACACACACACACACACACACACACACACCACAGTGTGATCAGGGTCGTCAGCATCATATCCTTTCTTTGAATTAAAACAATATTGCCATTGTGCCACATGATGATGGCAGGGCAGTGAGGGCACCAAGCACATATAACCAATGCCCTTCTGTTCTGCCATGTAGGACTTCTGCGTTGGTCTAAACCGATACAAAACACACTCATAGACTTGTAGCATACTGTACATCTGTTTTAAAAGACTTAAGATTCAGATTGATTCCAAATGTAAGGTCAACCATTCGAGATATTACAAGATATTTTCTGAGGAAAAGAAAGCAGAGTATCCAGCCCATCCTCCAGTATGACATGTCTCAGTATTGTGCATGCATGCAACCCCTCCACTCTGTCCCAGTCCACACAGAAAGCGTCCCTGCATGCAGAGATAATTTGAAGCCTCACTACGAGTTTCCTGAATGAAGTTTCCATGACATGTGGCTCTGACATTTGAATTCGATTGCAGTGTGGCTTTTCTTGCCTCTCCGTCAACAAAGCTAAAAGGTCCACTGGAAGTGGGCCCCAATCCTTTCTTGATTTGTGAACCTCCATTTGTTTATGTAAACATTTGTACGGCCTCAAATCACAGACGTTTTAGTTCCTTAGCAATCAGTTGTTTGTGCAGATTTTGACAAATTCAAGACAGACTTGTTACACAAATACAATACTGTGTATTAAACAGCTCTTGACAGAAATACAAAAATACATTGGCCAAGACTATGTCAGACTCAAGCAAGCCAATATCATTTTCGTAGTCACTCAAGTCTAGACTACAAATATTAACCACAACAATACAAAATGAATTTGCTGTTGTAAATTTGTTTACAGTGGTTCAATGTCCCACTGAGGGCCTACAGTTTCCTAGTATTATCAATTTATTGTGTATTCAAACAAATGAAATGTCACATTTACAAGGCATGGAATTTTGGCATGTAAATTCTTATTTTCCATCAGTAGGCTGAGCTTGCATTTGGGATCTGTGTAACTACAAAAGCATTTCTGAGACATTGCTCATTTTCTGTAACTAGTAGAGGTCCATATTGTAAGATAATATAGCCTCGGCCTATTATCATACATACAAATTATTTATTGGTGACCACCAACCAAACCTGGCCTATTAGGAAACTTTTTGGGTTCGATAATCTGACTTGCGAATGGCCTTTACGCATGCAAATACATTTGACAGTGACGATACCATATGCCTAGATGCTGTCCTCTAATCATCTACAACAAGGCTTATAGTAACGAGGCTGTAAAAGCATGTGTACAATACAACTGTACTGTTGTCCAGCATGGGAAAGTTCTGCAATAGGCTATCTTGCGCACACAACGCTTTCTTCTTTCTGGAATTCTGGGTAAACTAGAATTATTAGATTGCGCTACCATGACTGCCTTCACTTTATGAAATTAAGACTGGAAAAAGAGAGGGTAGCCTAGCCATATGCAATAGGATTTGGAGTATTGATTTTCATAAATGTTTACGAATAGTTTTAAGCGTAGCCTATAAAGACTGAAGACTAAACTTTATCTTAATCGTATCAAAACAATCGTGTAAGCCTGGTAAATTTTGAATTTGTAGTCTACACCATGGATACTCTAAGCCACCTCAGCAAATGCCTACAAACAATGGACACTTAAAAAAGTGTAGACGGAGCGAGGCGAGCAATTGTAATACTCACAGAGCGATATAAGAAGAACAGATGTGAGAGCGAAACGACTCCATCGCCTGCGTCCCATAATCATGACAGAAACGATACACTATGTAGACAAAGTTCCAAAGTTTTCGGTGACTACAAATCTTTGTTTTTTCTTAATATACTGAGAGGATATAGTCGGGGGGACATGTATTAAGGCAGTATGCGCTGCGACAACAGCTTCTTGAGCTGAATATTTTTGGCAGGAGTTCCGTGTAGGCGGATCCAGATGTTTTTAATCCAGCTGTGTGGAGCTAGGGTCCCGCCCAGGAACTGGAGTTCATTAATAACAAATTCAAAACGATTGCATGAACGCAGCTTTGTTTATAATGTTTAATACTTAGCTTAGGATGTCATATGAGTGTTTTCAGATGCCCAATGAATTTGTTTTCAAACTTTGTTTTCGATGTTTATAGGCCTAGATATAGCCTATAGGCTACATTGTTATTTAGCCTACAAGCAGCCTCACAATAACTTCCAACAAAAGAATGCTAGTAGGCTATACGCTTATTTAAATTAATAATTAAGCAGGAGTCAGTCAAGGCTATTTGCTGACCTAAAATTAGGCTGAAATATGGATAGGCCTGCAGGTGGTCAGTGGGCTCGCCACTGTAGGCCTACAATTCAGGCTACGTGGGACTGGGATATAGATATTTGAAACATAAAAAAAAAAAAAAAAAAAGGCCCTATAGCTAGTTGAGATTTTCATCATGTCACAAACAGGTAACCTATAGAACAACAACAACAATAGGCTAACCAACTAAAAAGTAAAGGCAAACCTGCCTACACTAGACCACAAACAAGAGCTGTCATGAAGTAGGTTCGTATACGCCAGGTGTAATGATGCAAATCACCAGGTGATAGAATTATGTATTAAGGAAAAGAAACGCAATCAGAACTGCGCATGCGGTGAGGAGGTGGACACAAGTCAGAATGATGGCGGATACGGGAAGCGACGAAGTAGCGGTGATTGGAAATATCGACCTCACTCCTGGGGAGATAGAAAACAACATGAAAAACACGGTAAACTTTGCCGATACACAACTGTTAAAGGCAATGGCATGTAATTCAGTTACTTGCATCCTGACGTGCAGTCCCTTATTACTCGATTTCCTTCACTGCCAGGCCATATTTAGTCCCCGGAGTTGCGTAGCCTTCCGAAATTCGATGCTGCTAGTTAGCCAGTGTCCATGAGCCGCAGCTGGATCAGCTGAGCTGTTGTTGTTGATAGCAACTTTCTTACTGACAGACTACGAACAAAGAGCTTTTAGTTTAATTATTTGCGTTAGGAAAAGACCCATTAATTCACCGTTAACCTAGTCAACTTGAGTGGACTTAGAAATATTTATGGCGCGGCAACTGTCTTCAATCAAAGTTTGAGAAAGTCTAAAAAACTTCCGAGTTTCCAAGGTCTCAGCGTTTGCTAGTTGAATTAATGTGTAGGCTACCCTTTGTGAAAGACGTCGTTCGCTTTTTCCTAACACTTAATTTACACAATGTTGTAGAATACTTTGATCTTAAATGGAACTTTACTTCAGGCATTTGCGTAAAGTGACAATTATAGTGCACCATCAAGACCCAACATTTGGTTAAAGGCTGACGTAGACATCCCGTGATCTGTCACACTGGTTCTGAACGAATGGTCAGTAACGTTAATGTTGCTCAGTAAAACGTGCAATAAATAGATTGTTTACATGATTGCATATATTTTTGGTAGGCTACCGTCCCCCGGCGCATTGTAGTTGTATTGGGGTTTAATTTTGCTTCCGCAGAATTTTACTTAGCGTCTGAGTGTTCTGCTCACTGAAATGAGGTATACAATGTAAAGTTCAATTGTATGTGAATGCAAGCACTGATGTGGTCTTGATTTGCACACCCCCCCCCCCCCTTCTTTCAGCAGAAGAGTGAAAAGGGGCCTGTACTTTTCAGGAAGATGGAGATCAATGTAGCAGAAGCAGAGAAGAGAACAGTGAAGAATGCTGTGAACATGCAGGAGATCTACACTGTTTACCTCATCGAGACACGGTAGTGTATTACTTTCTCAACAGTATGCACACTGCACAAATGCATCAACACAGACTCTTATCCCCCCCCCCCCCCCCCCCCCCCCACACACACACAAAATGCTTTTAATGTGTTCATGGTTCATCACTGATTTAAAAGTAGATTTTAATACCAGCAAATATCTGCAAGAAATTGAGAAGCCTTACAACAATGTAATTGTTGTATACTGTTAGAAACAAATCATACCCCTGACAAATATTGATTTAATGTTGATTTTTGTCTTGACCAATATGTTCTGACTGAAAATGACACTGCCACAAGCCAACATTTGTAAGACAATGTGGGAGAAACATGGAATATATATATTTTAAGTGTTTTTAGTCCATAATTATTCATACCCCCCCCCCCAAAAAAAAACCCGTAATAGAATAGAATGTCTTTATTGTCATTGCATTTAAGTACAATGAGATTCATAGAGCCACTCCAGCAAAGTGCATCAACACATATAAAAATCCATTTACAACACATTCATTGCAGATTTACACCCTCCACACACACACACCCACACATACACACATGCATACACACGTTTCAATACATCCTCCCACCATCCATTGCAACATTGCAGACATCCTCCATGCCGCCTGTGTGATAAATAATAAAAGCATGTGATAAATAATAGTACAAATATAAATGAGGGTAAAGTGCTGAGTAACAATGCAAATAGCATTAGTAAAAAGGTTTAGCCTCATTTAAAATGTATATTGCCTTGGGAAAGAAACTATTCCTAAACCTGCTAGTCCTTGTTTTTAGACATCTATAACGTCTCCCTGAGGGCAAGAGTTCAAACAGTGAGTGACAACGGTGAGAGCAGTCCTGTGTGATTTTTGTGGCTTTTGAGCGCAGTCTTGAGTTGGCAGTTTCCTCTAATGAGGGTAGAGAACAACCAATGATCTTCTGTGCTGTGTTGATCACTCTCTGTATACGCTTTTTGTCTGCTGCAGAGCATCCAGCATACCATACTGACACACAGTACACCAGGATGCTCTCTATGGAGGAGCGGTAGAATCAATGGCAGCATCTTTATTTACACTCATAGCTCTCAAAATGGTTCTTATAATACCTACCAAGCCTCTCCATGCCTCTACAATGATTCTGGGCCGCACCTTTTTAACAGCAATCCAGGTTTTGAGGCAGGAACCATTATTTGCCATCACTTTGGCCTTGTGCTCACTTTTTTTGACGGATTGAGGTCTGGACCCAGGCTGGGCCACTCTAAAGTGATGATATTGTTCTCTGTTAACCTTTCCTTGCCTTGTTTGGCTGTATGTTTTGGATCATTTTGTGGTTTAATTGTCCAGTGCCGCCTATTGGAGCAGGTCTCTCAGCAGCCTGATCTTTTCCTCCAAAAATCTTAATGTAGCTCCTTGTTTTAGTGTTACCATTTGCTTTGAGAAGGTCACCAGGTCCCATTGTCTGAAAAACACCCAAAACGAGTACATTCGCTACATAGCTATTCTCCACTGTGGGTTTGGTGTTTGTGTTGGTGGTTGACATTTTCACCCCATCAAAATGGACCACTTGGTCATCATGGATGCTGATCATGGATCACTCTTCCAAACATGTAGCCTGGGTGTTCCCATCCTGCCTTGCGCTGTGATTTCATTCACGCAGCTAAGGCAGTCTGGAAACTACCGCCCTAATTTTTGCCTGAGATAAGGCACCAATCACAGAACAGGGGGGAAAGCAAGACCATGATGAGCTATGCACAGACGCATTTGATAGACATCCGTGGCGCCCAATGAACGGATCTGGGCATTTTTTCAAATACGAGAAAATGAACGTCTGGTTGCCAGACCACGTCTCATTTGAGAAGTGGTAGGCACTAGTAGCCAGGCTACCAAACATGCACAACTTATCTTAACCTTTATAAGGGCACACTTGGACAAAGAATTTAGCTTTCGCTGGATTATTATTATTTTTTGACCCAGGGACATGGCCTGAGATTGGCATAGAAAAAGGCATTAAACCCCAATGACGCCATGTCCGTTTGAAGTGTGGGGGAGAGAAAATGATTCTTTTGGGGGCTACATTAAGATTCTGGAGGATAAGACCAGGCAGTCTGCTGAGAGACCTACCCCGACGGCATTGGACCATTAAACCACACAATAATCCAAAACATACGGCCAAACAAGGCCAGAAATGATTAACAGAGAACAATATCAACACTTTAGAGTGGCCCAGCCTTGGTCCAGACCTCAATCCGTCAAAAAAGTGAGCACAAGGCCAGAGTGATGGCAAAGTATTGTTCCTGCCTCAAAACCCGGATTGCTGTTAAAAAGGTGTGCTCTAGAATAATTGTGGAGACATGGAGAGGCTGGGTAGGCATTATAAGGCATTATAAGAGCCATTTTGAAAGCTGTGAATGCAAATAAAGATGTTTCCACTGATTATATAAAAAGGGTATAGATCTGGACATACCATTTTTCATAAAAATGTTAAAAAAAAGATGATGACGCTTATGTTTTTTGATTCTGTGTTTCTACCACATTGTCTTGCAACTTTTAGCCAAGTGGCAGTGTACTTTTCAGTCAGATCAAACATATTGGTCAAGAGAAATTAAATCAATATTTAAGAATAACTTTGTTCCTAATTGTATGTTATTGTGATATTGAAGAACTCTGGTGCATAGTTCTTCCATCTGGATGTCAATCTAGACCCAGATTTCTATCTTTTATGACCTAGTGAGTCTGACCTTCCAACTCTAATCCATGGTTTGGGGACAAAAATCTTAATTGGATGGAAATGAAGGTGCAGTGTCTGTGTACATAACTTGTACATGAAACAAGCTTGCTTAAGACCACGTGATTATCATATTTCAGCCTATCAACAACATCAGTTTTCTGTCTCAGCTACACCCACTGCAGTGATGCTAGAGGTCAGGAAAAGGCCACAGCCAAACTCCGAGCTGCTCCAGACCAGCAGTGGAACTGTGAAACTCAACACAGAATTGGAGAGGAGGAGCACCCCCCCCTTACACACACACACACACACACACACACTCATCTAAAAAAGAAGAGGGGGGGATAAATCCCCATTTTCCTTTTATTGTTTACTTAGGAGGTGGAAATGTAATCAAATCAGAGTTCATCCTCTTCTTTGCCAAGATGAGGCATCCTTGAAACAAGAACACACACACAGTACCTTAGAATGAGAAGGTAGAAAGTCATGACAGAAAATAGCTTGCCTACACAACAACCAAAGGCAATCCCTGTACTCAAACAAAGCTTTTACACAACAGCTAAAGATAGATATGCTGTATTTAAAGACCAGTGTGCATTCTTTCAGCTGTACTTTACTATGGTGACTGTTGTCTTGGTTTAGGGACATGAATATGTTGATGAATTTGCATCAGCTCCCCTGCTTTGTATATTAGTGGAACATTATAGTAACAGTATCTGTCAGAAGTCTGTCTGTCTGTGTGTCCGATGCCTCCCTCACCTTCCTGGAGCTCCCCAGCTCCTCTGAGGACTGCTTAGAGAGAGTCGTCCCACTGTCGGCTGCTTAGAGCGCTGAGCACAGAGCTGTATTGTTGGCCTATCCCATAAAAGGAAACACATGTTTTGGTTGGGACCTGAACAGCGCATGCTATTACACACACACACACACACACACACACACACACACACACACACACACACACACACACACACACACACACACACACACACACACATACACACATGCAAACTGGTCTTTATTTACCACAGGCCTGGGAGAGGGGAGTGTGTTGCGATGCAGGCTCAGGGCAGGCAGTCCCGCAGTTGGAGTGGAGAATGCCCCCCAGCATCACTGGAGCCACGCTCCCCTTTGTGATTCCAGCATGGATTATTCGTGTAGAGACCATTATGAGCTCTCATTTCCTCCCCAAGGTCCGCTGTATTCACAACTCCAATTTCTTAGTCCCGCTCCCCCTCCCTTATCCACCCCCCCCCTCTCTTCCACTCTTTCTTCTCACTCCATCCTCTATCTATCTGTTACGACACCCACTGCTCTTCCGCCATCTCTATCTGTCAGACAAAGTCTCACTCTTTCCTATGTCAGCTACAGTGGCTCCATGTTTTGGGGGGATGTTTTTATTGATTTTGGGATCCCTGTTGCTCTGGCCCCAGCAGCCAGCGTATGTTTCCAGTGTGCTCTTTGAGCCTTCCCTGCCTGGGGTTCCTGGCATGGACGGCTCACGGGAGATAGTCGCCATTTAACTTTTGGCATGGTGCACACGGCCACTTCGGAGGTTTGCTGCTCCCCCAGTCAGTGTAATCGGAGAGCTCTTCTGGAGCCTGCTACAGGGGGGTATTTTCATTTAGGGCGATTAGAAAAAAAAAAAAGAAAGCGAGGTTAACATTTTCTGCCCAATATTTACCTCAGCAGTCAGCAGTTGGGTATGCTCTCTACTGAAATATTGTCCTGCAATGTCAAATGGATGATGGTAACATCAACAGCCCACCACAGTTTGGCAGTGCGTTGTTTTACAGAGACCCTACTTATTGAATATTAATGTTGACATTTTGATTACGCTATCTGGTGTTGGCAATTAACAGCGAATATTTCTGGAGAAGGATTGAGGGCAGAGGCCATGGAAGAATTTGAGTCATCTCCTTCAGAGAGTGGGTTCTTTTTTTTATAAAGGGGCCCTGCATTGTTATTGCCTTTAAAGCTGTCTTCTAGGAGAAAGAGACCTACATTTGTAGTCCTCGTTATTATGATGATTAAACATGCTACCAGTAAAGACAGTTTTGAGGGTAACCTGATTTTTTAGAATGTTAAGTCTACACATTTGTGTTTATGTTGGCTGGGTCATAAACATGGCCTGACGTGAGCGCTAAACATTCATTTTAAGCAGGGCATACATATCTAAGTGCAGACTAAGAACTAAGACTTAGAACAAGTTTTTCAATGTTGGCCTTAATCATGAGCTGTTTATTTAGTAAAAAACATGTACAACTCAATTTTAAATGCTGTTCATATTACATGCTGAGTATATTACTGAGGTTAGGAATGTAATGTAATGTTATGTAATTGTCCAGAATGCATCATCTTATATTTTTTTCCCTTTACCACAAAAGCCCAGCAGATGCTGCCTCTGAGGGGACCAACTCCACTCCAGATTCCCTGTGGAGACGCTATAGTGAATTTGAGATTCTTCGAAACTTCTTACTAGTCACCTACCCCTTCGTGGTTGTCCCTCCTCTTCCAGAGAAG
This sequence comes from Sardina pilchardus, assembly GCF_963854185.1. Lineage (NCBI taxonomy): Eukaryota > Metazoa > Chordata > Actinopteri > Clupeiformes > Clupeidae > Sardina > Sardina pilchardus. Next base: position 4,976,824 of record NC_084997.1, read on the forward strand.
CGAGTGAGTGATATCAACCCGTTTGTATAGAGCACTTAAGTTGACCGTATAACCATGGACAGTTTTGTAAATCTTAAGCACATTACGATACATTCCCTATAGTTATCTGCTGAATGTATTGTAACCCTGAATGCACTTAAACCCTGGAGTGGTGGAATAGCATTCAGAGATTTTGTTTTTCTTGTCACTAAATGATTTAGTGTTCCATTCCAGGACTTAATGTAAATGACATGTTTGCATTTGCTTTGTTGCCAATATTTAAGTGTTTTTATTATATGTTGAAATATTATATTATTGAAAAATCCTTGAAAGTGTGCTAACAAACTCTTGACATTTGACTTTTTTGTTTTTTTAGAATAATGTCACAGTAACATTTTCTTCATATTGGTCATTTCCAGGCCGAGTTTGTGTGGCACAAGCTGACAGCAGATAACATGGACCCGGACTTTGTGGAGAGGCGCCGTGTAGGCCTGGAGAACTTCCTGCTCCGGGTGGCATCCCATCCCACCCTGTCCACCGACAACATCTTCTTCTCCTTCCTCACTGAGGTATAGTCAGGGGGCCAATTCTGAAAAGGGCTTCCGTTAAGACTTTTGCGGACATGTTTTGGTACAAGCGGTCAACCTATTTTTTTAGTTAGAAGACACCCATAGGTAAGATATTATGGTGGTTGTCAAGCAAAAAAAAAATTTTTTTAACTTGTGCAAGCAATTTCAGGCCAATTTTTTGGTTTCCTGCTCAACATGACATGCCAACGATAAATGTTGAATATCTCCACAACCACAACGACCATATAGATAAAAATGGTATGGAATGAAAGCTAACACTCGTGGGATGTCTGCTGAAGTGTCAGAATTAACATTTATTGTACAGTATAAGAGACAACAGACCTAGAACATGAAAAAAACAATCTCCGCCTAAAGAGAACCAGTTTTCAAAGTGAATATCAGATTGGAAACATAACATAGCATTCCAAAACCTCTATCAATCAGTACCCCTATCTATGGGAATGAGTCAAGCCAAGTTTAAAACTTGTAGGGAGAGACAGTGCACTGCTGCACATGTTGTAATACTTTAATGTTATGGCGAAAATGTAGAACTGTAGATGGTGGTCTATGGTGCTATTTGACTTCATTAATGTACCAGGTTGTGACAAATTATGTTTAATGGACATATCACTATATTCATCAATTCTACCCAAACATAACTGCTCTCTCAGTTCTTTAGGATTAGAGGTTAGTAACTAGTTAGTAGTAATAACTTTGTAATAGTCGTATGGCAAAGGTATTTTTCCCCATCCAAGCAGTGGTGCTCGGGTATAGGCAGCCAACAGAAGAAGGGACATGAAGGATGGCATGCTTTCCCCCCAGCTTTTAACCACAGAGGTCAGGTGCTTGGAGCTTGGTGAGAACAGGTCAGGTGCTTGGAGCTGACGTCAGTGCCAATCTCTAGGTATGGTGAAGGGTGTGTGATGATGTGGGGCAATTTTAGTTCTAAAGACCAATGGAACTTTATCAGGATGCATAGTATCCTGGATCCATGAAATAAGTGGCCTTTAAAAATAAAAATCTGCCTGCCTCTATGGAAGTTGAGGGTTAACATAGGGGTGCCAATACGTATGACCCCAGTCTTTTAAGGAAGAACATTTATTTATTCATGATACATTACTCATTGCATGGGGTGCCAACACTTTCAGCCATGACTGTATATGCCACTCATTTCAATTAAGTAATCATGGCAAGAAGTATATTCACAATAAGAAATGGCTGACCACACATTACATTTCCCAGAATGTCACTGTCCATAGTATTCTTAACACATTATCACATATTAATCTTGACTGAAATTGAATCTTAAATGCAATAGTTAAACTATAGTTACGGCTATACTATAGCTGTTATGTTATTGTGTTATTTATATTGACACCACACACCATCAAGCAGATGACTATCCACAACAGACTTGGCCTGTGGGCTGATTTTAAAATCTTAGATCATGTGTAATGCTTCTGACAGACATAATGATAATCTGAAGATACAGTACATCATGATGGCCAGTACTGCCATGGTGATAAATATTATGTTTCACAATTACCATCCTTCTGCAGTAATCCTATTCATTTAATAGAAATTTAAACCTATAAAAAAATCCTGAAATCTTTACTCCTGAAGCTCATATCCTGTCCATAAGAGGGGTAATATAGTTACTCAATCAGCTCATATCCTGCCCATAAGAGGGGTAATATAGTTACTCAATGTAAACATGCATAATGTGTCTGTATCTCCCCAAGAGACAATACAGACAGACAATAGGAGGCTCAATCACACCATTGGGATACTCAACTTTGTGACACTTTCAAGTGATTATAGGTCAAAGTCAAATTGGGAAACGCAATCAACTTTGCATTAGGCCAAGAAAAAGTGAACTTCATAATGTTCTTTATATTTTGAGAATGGGCTTCTCCTTAATGGTATATCTGACCATATTCTGAAAATCATCAACACAATATTTTTGCCCATCACCTGGTAAACAGTAAGAAGCCACAATTAACAGCTAAGAGAACAAATACTTATTAGAAAATTAAAGAAGCATTTACCCATAATCCATAGAAAATTATAGCTCACACATTGAGTACATTGCATTTTTTCGTGTGTAGGCCTACATAATTCTTACTTGTCATGATAATTCACTCAAGTTGTTATTAGGTGAATAAAATTAGTGTAGTTTACTTGACTCCTTTAAGTTATCCCAACACAAAATGCAATACATACTGTACAATATACTAATAACTCCAGTTGAATGACTTATTTACACTCAAATTAAATGAGTTGCCAAACTCAAATGTCAAGGCATCCGGTTCAGATAAGTTAGCTTCCCAGGCTTTACAGTACTCAAATAATTTGAGTTCAGTTAACTTCCCGGGTTTTACAGGGGAAAAACATACCTTTGCCATACGACTATAACAAAGTTGTTATTGCTAACTAGTTACTATCCCCTAACCCTAAAGAAGTGAGAGAGCAGTTATGTTTGGATTGAATGAATAACTATAGTAATATGTCCATTAAATATAATTTGTGTCACAACCTGGTATATTAATGAAGTTAAATAGCACTATACACCACCATCTACAGTTCTACATTTTCACTGTAACATTTAGATATTAGAACTTGTGCAGCATTGCATGTCTCTCCCTACAAGCTTTTAACGTCGTCTTCACAACCACCCTGATATCTTACCTATTTGTGTCTTCTAACAAAAAAAAAAAAATAGGGTGGCACTGACAGCTTGAACCAAAACATGTCTGCAAAAGTCTTAACGGAAGCCCTTTTCAGAATTGGCCCCCTGACACAACAGTGGCCCTTGTGGTGTGATACTCTTGTGGTATTTATTGATCATTATTTTTTAATGATCATACGGAAGAGCAATAGGGCCACGGAGTAAAATATTTATTCTAAATCTCTGAGAAAAAAAGTCAAAATTTGCGAGAAAAAAGTCGCAATTTTCAAGAAAAAAAGTCGAAAATTTAAAAAGTCGAAATTTTCGAGAAATAAAGTCAAAAGTTTTGAGAAAAAAAGTCACAATTTTCGAGAAAAAAAGTCAAAATTTTCGAGAAAAAAGTCAGAAATCTGTAGAAGGCGGTAAAGGTTATAATTCAGATATTATAACCATAACTATACAGTGACAAGTGGTGCAACGCTAGAGTGTTCGTCTTTCACCCAGGGGGCCCGGGTTCGACTCCCGTCATGATCTTGGGTCTGCAGTTCACATGTTGACATATTTCCATGGCCATTTACTGTTAATGGTTTTTAATAATAAACAGATGAATAGACAAACATTTTGAAATAAAGACAAATAAGCAGTCCAACAGATTGTCACAAACGATCGGGCAGGCAAATCTCCCCTCTTCCTGCTACTATTACGCGCGTGTGCAGAACAGATCACAGTCCCAGAATGGACTTGTCCTTGTCAAGCCCCTATGGTCAAGCCTCGCCTTCCATGTCGCCTTCCCGCGGGCCGGAGCGAGCTGTACTTGAACGATATCCCTGCATCTGTCCGCATGCAGTTTCTCCTGCACGAAGGCATTGTCTATGTTCGACTGATTTCGCCTCCTACAGTCCAAGTTCACGACACCGCCTCTTCAAGGTCCGGATAGACCTTGGGGCCTAGCCTACTGTAATTCTGTGCTAAGACTGCAGATCTCTTTGTTAGTTAATCCAATCTCGAAATAAAATTTTATTAAGTTGTCCATTACAGCAGCACTATGGCAAGAGACAAAGTTTCTGTCAGCTCCAGCTCTGAATGACTTGTTCCTGGTAAGCTAAAAACAACATATTAGCCTAAGCTACAAAAGTCCGCCTAAGGTAGGAAGTGAACCCCGGTCGACTGATTACGAGAGCTAGCGCTGCGCCACAAGATACTATTGACTCTAGCTGACAATATTCCTAATTCAAACTTTCTTTGAGCCTTCTACAGATTTCTGACTTTTTTCTCGAAAATTTCGACTTTTTTTCTCAAAAACTTTGACTTTTTTTCTCAAAACTTTTGACTTCATTTCTCAAAACTTTCAACTTTTTAAATTTTCGACTTTTTTCTCGAAAATTTTGACTTTTTTTCTCGAAAATTTTGACTTTTTTCTCGAAAGTTTTGACTTTTTTTCTCAGAGATTTAGAATAAATATTTCACTCCGTAGCCCTATTGCTCTTCCGTATGATCATGCTTGCACACAAGTTGGATTATATTGCACATTTGCCCAAGATTACAGTAGGTAACATGGAAGAAAAAGGAAGCACTTTGGGGGGAAAATCCGCTTTTTCCATTTTTAAGAATATAGTGTTAAAATGGACAAAATAACATTTTCTAAGCTGACAACCTGTCTAGAACTCATGTTGAGGGGTTAAATATCAATACTGGATAGGTTGTATGCTTGTACCAAAAAGTGTCCGACAAAGTTTTAATATCAGTTTTGGCCCCCTGACTAGTAAGGGATAGACCCGGGCGGCAGCCACACCGGCCGCTGAAGGGGCCCTTTCCTCCCTCCGCTCCACTCCACTCCGCAATAGGGCCTGTCCCCACCCCCGCCCTGAGCAAACACTAAGCAGTAGCCAGACACACTGTACATAAAAGTGGACAGGATGTCCCTCTGGCCAGAACAGCAATTACTCACGGAGGACATTAGCCCTGGGCTGTCTCTGAGAGTTGTCAGAATGACACCTTTGCCTTTGTCTTGCTCATTATCTCCCTCTCTTATTTTCTCTCTCTCGCTTTCTCTTACACAGGCACGCACACACACACACACACACACACACACAGGCTTAGACACACTCATACAAACATACAGTTTGCTGCTCTCTCTCTCTCTCTCTCACACACACACACACACACACTTTCTGTCTCTCTTTTTAACACACACGCACACACAAACACACACTCACACGCACTCCTTGGAATGACTGCTGTAGCTGTGTCAGAATAACCTCTATAAGCACAAGTCCGTCTTTGTTGGCCTTCAGGAAGGATGAAGACGTGAACTAGGATGACGTGCCTCTTCAAAGGCTTTCAGACCAAATAATCTGACTGGGTTGATATCTCCTTTCGCACTCCAATTGTGTTCTGCTTCCTTGAGTGGCCTCCTTTGAAAGTGCTGTCACGTTGGTGATGGTCTTTGTCAAACTCAAGCCACTGTCCTTGTCTCTGTCGCCCCACAGGAAAACGGCTGGAAGGAAATGGTGTTTGAGACAGGATTCCAGGCAAAGGTACTCCATCAGCGCTCTGGGTTGACTGGCTTTAAACCCACCTCACTCATACATCCCGAGCCTCCTCTGCTTACCCTGCCACTTCTCATCAACTGTGTCTTGCGCTGCAGTGGTTTGTCATGATACTGCTGTCTTATGCAAAGGGACGATGGGTGCAGAATTGTTTAGGATCTGTGCGTTTGGATGTGTGTAGAAAATCATGTGATCATGCCATGTTATTCTAGAGTATAGCTGTGACAGAAGTGGACCATAAGAATGATAGTGACTTCAGTTTTGTTAGAATGGAGACTGCAGCACTTTTGTCGTTTGCTGACACATATCTGAGGTTTTTTTAAATGTTGTTTCAGAGAAATCTTAGAAGTTCAACAGTTCAGAAGTTCAAGCAAAATATTCATGAGCACTTAACATATTCTGGCTGGCCTCCTCTCCCCCTCTCTGCTTCTCCCCAGGCGGATTCAAGGCTGAAGGCTCTCAATGCGACGTTCCGGGTGAAAAACCCAGATAAGTAGGTCCTTCATTCCTTCACATCCCCTCGAACTAGTGCGGTGTGAACTTAATGAACACTCAGCGTTTGTTGAACAAGATGCAGCGTCATTTCTTGCTCTCTCTCTCTCTCTCTCTCTCTCTCTCTCTCTCTCTCTGTCCCTCTCTTTTACCTTCTCTTTCTCTGGCTCTGGCTCCTGTTCTCTGTGCCCTTCTCCTGTGCTGCAGGAGGTTTGCTGAGATGAAACACTATGGCGATGAGTTGCAGTCTGTCATCTCCCAGCTGCTGCGAGTTCGAGCGGTGAGTCCACACAGCTGCCCAATATCACAGCTCCTCATCGACACACCACCTCTCATACACACCACCACTCTCTCCTCTTCTCTCTCTCCTTCTCTCTCTTTCACACACACACACACACACACACACACACACACACACACACACACACACACACACACACACATACGCACACACACACTCATACACGCACTCATACACTTACAACACACCCACAAGTACACACCGGAGTGATATATACACAACTGTGTTGTGCACATGCACACACACAGCCCTGTCAAACACATACACACGCAGAAGTACACATTTACTGTCCACACAGACACATACACACACAGATGCTCAGACCCACTCCCAGTGGTTTCTTTATTTTGGAGCATAATTTCTATTTCCCTCTATTTTGGAGCATAATAGTCTGTTGTCAGCAAGCAGCAAACATGCAAAACACTTTTAGTGTCAAAATCCAATTGCGAGCGAGGGCAAGCGTGTAATGCCTCTTGGCACGCCCTGGAGCCCAGTGCTGTTTTAGGATCCTGCCACAAGCTTGCACTTTTCTGTTGTCATTTTGAGTCATTATATCATATTTCTGCACACTGCTGCAGTTTGGAGCACAGGGCTTTGAATGAAAACATGCTAGCTCTTAAGTTTCGCTTGCTGACCTCTGCTCTCCACCCTAGAGGGTAGCTGACCGCCTCTACGGAGTATACAAAGTGCACGGGAATTACGGCAGAGTCTTCAGGTGGGAGTCGAGTCTTTTGACGATGCAGTGAACCACTTTTCTCCTTGTGCACTGTATTTGTTGTGACATATTGTGACTTATTTGATCTCTCATGTAATCAAACACTTCCTAATAGCTAATCAGCATCTGAAGGTGCTAGCATGGCATTGTGCCCTCCTGCTTTAATCCTCTTGTAGCATCATGGCGTTTGAGCTCTGTGTTGGCATACTGCTGAAGTTGCTTCCTTGTGTCTTTGGTTGACAGTGAGTGGAGTGCCATAGAGAAAGAGATGGGGGATGGACTACAGAGTGCTGGCCATCATATGGATGCGTGAGTTTCTATATACACACACACACACACACAATAGAAATAAAGTGCACACAGAACATGGTAGCCTAAAGATATACAGTCAAGTCAAGCACACGCATATACGTTTGATGGCGAATATAACTTCCTTAACACACTTCACATCAAACTTGGTAGAATTGGTTGGGGCTTCGCTTCTGTCACTTTGATGATGTTTCGGTACAACCCTGATAGGATTAGTGTGGGATCGTGTTGCAGCTGTTTTGGCTGTCGTTCCCCTCCACTGGCCACTGCCCTCTCCCTCTGTGGGCTTCTCCTGTTACCCTCCGAGACCTCATCAAGCGAGCTGAAAAATGAAGGTGTTGCCTGATTCCCTCCCCACGCCAGACCCCCCCCACCCCCCACTCGCTGGGCTGACCGTACATGTGCGTGCCCTCTGTCCAGAGCTGTAAAACACATGGGCTGGAGGGGTTTGGAAGCCCAAAGGTTTCGGATGGAGGCTCTCTGGTAACAAGTAGCTAAAAGGCTTTCAGGGGGAAGGATAGGGGAGTTGGTGGGGGGGGGGGGGGTGCCCAGGGGAGGGTTTGGGTTTTGGTCCTGACTGGCGAATAACCCCCCCCCCCCCCCCCCCAACCCCAACCTCAACACTCCTCCACTACCTAACCCACCCCCTGAAACGACTGCAAAGCGGCTGCAGTGTAGTGGCCTGAGAGATTCACAGCGTTTGTGGTGTGTTGCCTGCCGCAGTTACGTTGTCCACACCCCCACTGCCCTGCCTCGGCCTCTCAATGCACCCCCCCCCCCCCCCCCCAACACACACTCCTCTCCCCACACCCCCGCCTCGATCTGGGACATTCTCTGATGGCTTCCAGATTGCCGCTCTCGCTACCTCGGGGTCACAGGCCACTGGGTCCATGGGGCCGCTGGAGGAGAGCTGTGTCAGCAGCTGGTCTCCACGGAGAGACCCCTTTAAAGCGGCCCGTCCGTCAACAGCAGCTCCCTGGCGTGCCAGTGGGGTATTTGACAGACACGTGTCACACTTACTGAAGGTGGGGGGAGCGGCCATAACAAGAATGTAATTGTCATTACCGTTGCAGATTGTGGTCTCCCATTGTTGTCTTTAGCACTTTCTGTTTTAGTCATCAGAGAAAGAGAAAACCTGTGATGTATAACAGAGGTACAAGTGTATTTTGACAGGGTTTTCTATTGTAAACACAAGAGATTTTTTTTGCTTTTGGCTAACAGCCCTGTTACTGGTAATTAAAAGAGTCTGTTATTTGGCAGTAGTCATTTTATAATGTCTTACCCAGCTGCTCACATTGTGCAGTAACTAAAATGTTCTATTACTGTAGCTATGCAGCATCAGTGGATGACATCCTGGAAGAGGAGGAACACTATGCAGACCAACTGAAAGAGTACCTCTTCTACACTGAGGCTCTGAGGTGGGTTTGGCCAGGGATTTACATTTACATTTAATCATTTGGCCAATGCTGTGACGGACTAACTGACTGGTAACTTGATAGCCTCTATACACACTGTATTGGAGAAACAGTTCCCAGTGTTGCGGTAAGTTGTAATAAAATCTTTACATTTCTTATTTCCCCCCACGCGGGCCTTGCGTAAGCCAAACCTTTTGTGTTTGTGAACCTTAACTACATTAAGAGAGGTCTTATTTTGATAACCCAGTGAGAGTTGTTGGCCGAGGGGACAAGTTTTTGTGGAGGGGCGGTGGTGCTCTGTGGCCCAGGGGCTCCTGATTAGCCACGGTCGCGGCCGCCTGAGCCGGCGGAAATGGAGGAGCGCTGGCCTTCAAGTGGCCCTGCAGTCTGCCGGGGAGACTGCCGATTCCCACCGGCAGCCAGAATTCCAGGGGCACGGCCACGCTCCTGTCGTAAGAGGACTCCTCACGCAAGCCCCCGTCTCCTGCCAGTGATTCTGGTTGTGGTGTTGGCTCCGCTGGTCGGGATGGTGCCAGACCCCTTGCATCGCTACCCTTTAAAATGAAGCCCCCTCCAGCCAATTAATTACAGCACAAGAGCCTCCCTTGTGGCTGTGCATTATCAGTGCGCCTGTGGGCCATATGAATGTCCTTGAATTAACTTGAATGCATTCATAACTGTATTATGCAATCTCTTACAGGCACTGATGCCCTGTGTTGTGCATTAGTTGCGGGGGCAGATTTGCTATTTGGTTTTCCTGTAATCCCCTCTGTATTATCTGACATAAATAGATTCCCACAAACATGCTTTTGCCAAAAGAGCAGCCAGCGTTTTTGTGGTAAAGGACATCTGCTGTGTGTGTGTATGTGTGTGTGCGTGTGTGTGTGATTGGCAGATGATCCATTGACTGGCTTGTCCAATGGGCTGTGTTTGTTTCAGGGCGGTGTGCAGGAAGCACGAGCTGATTCAGTACGAGCTGGAGATGGCGGCGCAGGACCTCACCACTAAGAAGCAGCAGCAGGAGGAGCTGGCCACTGGGGTGCGTGTCTGTCAGTGGGAGCCCTCCTACAGGGAACAGATGAGCCATGCGCTGCAAATGGAAACTTCACAGAAAGCATTAGAGTTTTCCAAAATCTTTCTCCTCACTCTGGGAGTGAGATATACTGATACATAGAAACTGCCTCAACAAACTTAGTTTATTTCACATTCTGCATAAATTAGCATTACAAAAGCTGTGTACATCAATTAGCACTGATGATCAGCAGGATGTCTCATATGAATTTGACTGGTTGCTAAAAAAGTGTAAACTAAATGTAGGATAAATGTATCTAGCTGAGAACACGGACTCTCAACAGTCACAGAGTCCTTTTAAATCAGGAGAATGTTGGTCCAGGGTTCACTTCCTGAGCTCAGTAATGTAGAGCTTTCATTTCACACTGGAGCCTTACTGGCCTGAATGTCCAGGGGAGAAATAAGTTAAGGAATTTTAAGTTATTGTTTGTTCATTTTGTTTCCTCACCATGTGCAGACGGTGCGCACCTTCTCGCTGAAGGGGATGACCAGTAAGCTCTTTGGCCAGGAGACCCCCGAGCAGAGAGAGGCCAAGATGAAAGTTCTGGAAGGGCAGATTCAGGAGGGCGAGGATTCCCTCAAAGAGCAGAACACAGAGTGCGAGTAAGAGGACACCTCATTTTTCCATATTTCACTCAAGTTACAAAATTTTTCCAAACTTGCATGACTCCCATCGATGTGGGCAGAGCCCAGCTGTGTTTTCAAAAGGTAACATGCCTTTATCAAAACTGTTTACGCTAGATTTCGCACTGTGTACATAGTATAGTTTCAGTTAAGTTTGAATGATCAGAATCTCATTTTAGTTAATGACTTCAGCAAACAACTGAGCAATGTTTTGTACCATTCTCCAGTGTGTTTGTAAAGAGCGCTTGGTCAGATATTGAGAGGTTTAAGGATCAGAAGAACCATGACCTGAAGGAGGCTTTGATCAGCTATGCCATCATGCAGATCAGCATGTGCAAAAAGGTGAGAGACTACCTTTACACTTGGCCCACATCTGAAACAGTGTAGAGTATAGTGGAAAAGTGAAGAGAATATTAGGTTTCTTTTCCAAAGCTTTCGTTGTGTTTACGCATACTCAGACTGTGGTCGAAACACTTCAACACTTCATGTTTTACTAACTTATTTTAATACATATTAACATTTTTATAAATTCTGTAAACCCTCCGCACAACACACAGGACCTTGTCATTGTTAGATATTGTTTGTGTCCTATCAGAATGATTACAACCAGTTGTGTTGCATACACATCAGTTATTCCTTCCTCTATCTGTCTCTCTTCCCTTTCAATATCTCTCTATTCTCTCTCATCTCCTCAGGGAATACAAGTGTGGACCAATGCAAAAGAGTGCTTCAACAAAATGTGATGACTGATCGCATGTACATTCCAGACCAGACTGGTCAGACATCAGCCCATCACTTGTGTCCTCAGCACTGCAATGGTGATTGGCACCCACATCCACTACCTGGGACCTCCACACCACACCACACCACAGCACCTGTGCTCCGAGCGCGAGTGCCTTTCCTAATGTTACACACTACCAATGAGAAAATAATTTTGAAGCAAAAAATCCATTGTTTTATTTATTGTCTGCCAAGCTGTCTGTGGCCTTAATTTAACCAGATGCCTTAGTAGCCACCCATGCCCATTCATTTAATGGCCTCTTTAAAGTGCTTTTACAAGATTTATTTTGCCAAACATCAAGGACTTGATACAGTATGTCAAGGACAGCTGCCTAAAATGGACTGATTTTTTTTTTTCCTTCTAGATTTTTATGAAATTTTCAGAATTGTCATTCAACTGTTGGGTGACGGTATCATGATGTCATGCTTTCATCATTCCTTTTTTGATGTTTTATTATACAATCTTCTATTTTCCTATTCTGTACCATTTTTCCCTCACTGGCAACACTGACACGACTGAATGATTTTTCTCACCTGCAGTTGTGAGTGTTAGCAATGATTGCCTTGCTTTGCCTGGAACACTCTGCATAAAGATAACAGTTTGGTGAAATTCCACTCAACTATACCCTGTGCATTTTTTTTCTGTTAATCACCTCATCTCCCCCGCTGAAACAAGACCGGGGTGTAAAGTGATCTTAATCACCTGCACAGAGGGGTCGATGTTCAGTCTCCGATTTCCTGAGAAAATAGAGTTGGATCTGTGCAGGAAGCAAGGGTTAAGTCTTCATACACGCAGTCACAGAGAGAGTGCTGCGAAGCCGGACCACACTCCCTCAGCGAACACCCCTGCCTACAGTAAGCGTTACTGAAGCCGAAAGTGTCGGTTCCATCCTCACCCACCGTCAAAACAGAATACCGGCTTGGCATTCGTCATTAGTTTTCAGAGCTTTTACAGTACTTTTTGACCAGTTTGGTTGGCACTTTGAGCCAATACGTTCACACTTTTGTAACCACACACTCACTTTTATATGGCTTCATTAAATGGAAATATTGCAACTTGTTTATGGCTTTCTCTTCTCCTTCTGTAGACCTAACGTTGCATATTTGCACTCGTGGCCACAGCAACTCCTATGAATGGCAGATTTGTCATTTCTGATGGATGGGCGGGTCAGTGTTTTGATATAAATCTGTCCGGAGGAACAGGAAGGTCACACAGGAATGGCAGGATATAATCATTTCCGCAGTAAAGTGGTGTGTGTGTGTGTGTGTGTGTGTGTGAGAGAGAGAGAGTGTGTGAGTGGCCTGCGTGATCTCACATACTGTAGTAACTTCCAGTTATATTTTAAAAGTTGAATGACTTCTAAATAGAAACAAATTTTTAAGTGACTGTGTCCCAAACAATAGAAAACTGTACATTGAACAGTTAATACAGAGTCACAGCAGCCACAAGGTGATGCCATTTAGATTTGCAGTTGACTAAAAAATATGATCAACGATAAAAGGTTGTCTAGGAGTTTCCACTGCATTTGTGCACAGCAACATGCAGGCCTGCTTTTAAATCAACCACAACTCCCAGAGGTCATGTGAGCAAGAAATATTTCACATTCAGGCTCAATTCTTCACCCACCCTGGCTGTTTTGTTTAATCACATCACATCTTACAACATCTAAAGGATAGGCCTATATCAGGATGACATCTAAACTAATATCTAGAAAAGATCATGGCTCAAGAATCAGTGTTTCTCATATTACCAAGTAAACAAAAAAATCGAGAAGTGTAAAAAAAAAAAACTTCACTTGAATACACGTGAGGGGAAAAGGCTGCACAAATGCTGCCATCTTGTGTTCTCTGTGGTGCTTCCCTACACCACTACAAAGCCAGTAAGAGGGTGTAATAATGTGGTTGGAATATCCGTGGGCTTGGGAGGCTGGAGAGCTCTTTAAGAGGGGTAGCTGTCTATTATTGACTTTTTGTGTAGGTTTCAATCCTCAAATTATTCCATGGTTGTTGAGGGCTCTGACAAAGCATTATTTCCCCCTCTTTCAGGGCACAGGCTGACCGATTGTGATGTCATATTTTTGCCAAGTCTATAATCTTAGGGTTGTTTTCAGAAAAAAAACAACAAAATGTTAAGAACTATATATACAAAAGTACAATACAGCCGCACAAGACATAAATAATTATGAAATTATGGTGTAGGAAAAAATACACATTCCTTTAGAGTTACCACCATTATCCATTAGATAACCTAAATGCATGGGTGGGGGATGTTTCACTGCAAAACACAAAATGCAGTGAATTCTAACTACACAATGATCAAGCGCACAGAAAACCAAATGGTATGAAGAGGCCTCACAGTATTTCAGGAAGAGGCAACATCAACATGACCACATTAACCTACATTTCATCACATTCTTCTTGTGAGAGTTGCTAGAAATTTTCTTTACAGAATCATGAATAGTTTCAAGTATTTCAAACTGAAACTTTATAGGCTAATCTAGATTCATTAGGCTACACAAAAAGTGGAATATTTCAAGCATTCTAATCATATCATTCTTATCTTGATAACTATGTTTACAGCTCATTGAAATAATAAAAAAAAAATCTCAAAATATTTCAATAAAGAATTTATAACAAAGAAATGTCGACCCGAGAAGAGCTCAGCTAATTTAGTGAAAACACCAGTAATGGTTTCGTCTTTAATCTCAGTCTGTGAAATGCAGTGGACTTTTCCACAATACCATATTTTTTTGAGATGCACAACAGTTCCCTACAGTTCATTCTTCATGTTTCTAGACCTAGACTGGTGTGAGCTGTCACTCATTTTGGCATTCTAAACACAACAACAGAAGTGTCAGCTGGTTATCCTGAGTGATTAACATGAAACAATTTGCCACCTTTAAAAATTATCTGCTTCTAAACAAATCAAAATAATGTTAAGTTTTTTTGACATGGTCCTCTATGCTCCCTTGTCTTATGAGCATTTTCCTTCAGCCACAGGTTGGTCACAGAAAAACATTTTGACCAGATTTTTTCTGTGTTGCTGGTTGACACGACGACCATTTTTACATTAATTATGGTATATGTCCCTGTTTCAGATGTCTATTCTCACCCAAATAGCCTAACCAGAAACGCCTCTGCATGTTGCCTTCAACCTCAACCCACTAGTCACCAACCACCTGAGGTCAGGAGAGCTCTGCTGCAGCTGCGTGAACCACTTTTTTCAAGCAGCAAACTTCCCACAATGCACCGCTGAAAACTACTGGAGAAGGAATGCAGTAAGCTAGTGAGCTAGCAAGGTACGATACGCTTCTGGCTGTCACAGCGACGAAAACTTTTGCAGACAGACCATGATGACCCTACCGGTCCAGTAATAGCAGGTGTTGGTACGTAACGATGCCTATTCCGCAATATATGTGCATTTTTCTAAGCACACGGGCCTATTTGGCCTGTGCTTTCGAAATCATCATTGCACTTCACATCATTAATCTCGGTACATTTTGACTGATCAGGCCTTCTCATTATCACAGACAGGTAACGTTAGCTAGTGGGCTAACAGTGTCTAGCTAGACTGTAAGTTGTTCAATTTTGTAGTCGTAGACGAAAATTAATTCATGTCGTTCCGAAACTTGCATGGTAAAAAATACATTAGACACTTTCCTGTGTTTGCTTTTTAAGCGCCTGGTAAATCTGCCAACAACCCTAAGCTGGCTACTGTAAGACACACTTCGTAATTGCAATCGATAATGCTAGTTTAGCATGTATGTTTCGTAGGTAACAACGGCTTATGAGAAAAGCTAACGTTAATGTAATCGTTTATTGTTAGCTTTCTAGCCACGAGAGAGGCTTAGATGTGTTTACTCAGTCAAGCTATGTTAACTTGAGTTAGCTACATAGCAAACTAGCTTACGTTAGACTGCATTATCTTGAACTGTATTAAAATGTGAAGGCCGTGTTTGGAAGTTGCCCTTTCAAGCCATCGCTCGTCGGAGCTTTTTTGGGGTGGTTGACATTAATGTTCTGTGCAGGGATCTTACTACCAGTGCCATTTCCGTGTATTCAATGCTTTAATTCGGATGATTACTGTGTGTCGTGTAGGTTAGTTAACTAATGTTTTTTTGCGGCTGTCAAGTGAAGCTGTTGATACAGTAGTAGCGATTAGCTAGCTCAGTTACATCACGATTTCTGAACGAGCTTTATCTCGCACTCTTAAAACATCAAACTGAGGTCAGCGTAGAGCAAGTTGTTCTAAATTTTTAATTTGTTCCTTGGATTTGCTTCCTCAAATGCACAATGTGCACGAGTAATCATCCGTCATGAGGCCCTGCATGTGTGTGATAATCCATATTGATCTGTGAATGTGATTGATAAAGGCCTAGAGCTTACAGCATATGTTTTGTTACTTCCATGTTATTGTAATCATTTGGTGTCTGGCTATATTATCCATGATCAGTCAAGACATGGAGAATGACTTTTCTTCATGTTTTACATGCTATTCAGTGTCTCTTCTCAGAATTAACAATTATACTAATTTAAGCACTCCTGGTCTAGCTTTGATTTGGAATTTCAATATAAAATCATCTTTTCATCTTAGCCACAATTCTCCTCCTGCCATTGAAGATGAACCTTGATGATAAACTGGATGGGATGCTGTTGAAGTGCAGTGGGCCGGCAGGTTTGCATCACCACTCCAGAGCCCTGGGAAGCACAAGGATGGATGGCAGGGCTGGTTTGGATGAGATGCCCATGGGTGAACGAGCACTGGCCAACCACCCCCTGCTGGCTGAGGATGACGATGAGGATGATGACCTAACAGGGGCGACGTTGAGCGCACACCACCTCATCTCACATGATGAGCTGATGGTCCATGAGGAAACGGTGAAGAACGATGGAGAAGACGACCCGGAGTTCTCCCAGCGGCATCCTCCGAAACTGCCATACACCCTACACATGCCTGTGAGTATACACCGGAACGGTGCACAGGTATCCTTAGATCTCAAATGTGGTACAATTCAAGTCATTAGGGATTCATAATGTAATGATTTCATTATGGCCTGTATTCAGTGTCCTGCACTAATGAGAATACTTCAAAGATAGTAATCATAGTGTATTCATGCTACTGGGAAGTGGGAAAAGACTTCAGAACATCCTGCATGAGTTGACAACGTTCACTAAACAACAACAAATTGTTCATGTAGATAATGGCAGAGCTGCAACAACTAATCGACTTTTTTGGTGATCGGTTAATTGGCTTGTTAATCATTGGTTTGTCATGATTATTTTGGTCAGTTTTGAGATCACTAATATTCAACACTGATTACTCAGTGAATTTTGAAACATTTTCAACTTTTCTAAACTTAAAAAAAAAGAAAAAGAGTGAATGAAATGGAATTTAAGTGTAAATTATGAGCACTGATTAATTGTGAGCACTGTAGGAAAATGGAATGCAGCAAATTGTTATATTTCAATATTGTTAGTCATTGTTGATTAATAGATTTATTCTATTAATTGCAAAGCCCTAATTTCCAGACATTTTATCAATCAAACAACGTAATTAATCAAGAAAATAATGAACAAATTATTTGACTGTGAAAATCATTGTTAGATTCAGTCCTATTCATAGACAAACTAGCCTGATCAGAAGGCTTAACATCACATTTAGCCACCATATTACTTAGCCAACAATGGGTGTCGCCAGTACCCTCGGTATTCAGAGATCTAGTTTTCTATTTCCGGATTTTATTGCATTTTATTTATTTGAATCTGGCAGCAGACAGTGCTTGATGTATCCAAAGCCATGTAAAAGCAAACTTTATATTTTGCTCTCAGTCATATGAAGGGCACTGTATTATATAGAATATCCATATTGAGTGTATAATTGTCAACATTTCCAAAGAAATGTAAGTTGAAGTACAATGGTTGCTCAGGAGTGATGTTGCCTCTTGAAGGTCAGAATTTTTCCACTTCCCAGTTGCTCATGAATGTACTAGGAAAATGTGACAAAGCTATGAAGTAGTGTTCTACAGCAATGAAGAACGCATGTTCTCCATGTTCTTAATGAACTCCATGTTCTCTGTTTTTTTAAGGTTTATAGTCTTACGTGCTCTAATGGGATAACCGACTCTCTTCCTGAACAGTTGAGTATCAAGCAGGAGATGAAGCTCTCTGACTCACTGCTGCTCACCAAGAAAGAGAAGAAACAGGGAAGGGACCTTTCGGAATGCCATAAGAAGAAGAAAAGGAAGCAGCGCTCTCCTGCAAAGGTATACAACATTCTATTTTTTTATATATCATGTACATTGTTACTGCTGTTGCTTCTCTTTTTTGTACTGTGCACATGTCATAGAACTCAAGTGTTACTGTAATGTCGTACTGCATTTGATTTGCCTTAGTTACTGTTATTATATTTTATTTGTTAGATTCTCACCATTAATGAAGATGGATCACTAGGGCTCCAGAGCCCAAAGTCCCATGTGTGTGAGCACTGTAATGCAGCCTTCAGGACCAACTATCATCTACAGAGACACGTCTTCATTCACACAGGTCAGACTAGTCATGCCATCGTAGGTGCTGCTGCCTGGTGTGGATGAAGATACGTACTGTTGTGTTGCCAGAGCCAAAGATAGTGTGTGCTGTGATGGCTTGCTTTAGGAAGTTCTTGTGTGTGTGGTTGAATCTGCGGAGAGTTTGATTTTGTGATGAATTTGGTCTTTAACAGGAGAGAAGCCGTTTCAGTGCAATCAGTGTGACATGCGCTTCATTCAGAAGTATCTGCTTCAAAGGCACGAGAAGATTCATACAGGTATGGCTGGAATGTAGAGGAAATAGAAAATCCATTGAAGTAATGAACTTAATCACACATTACACTGTACCCTACAGTATATGCATCTACTGACATTAAACAAAGGTGCTAAATGAAAAGAAAAAAACAAGTCTTCAGACCAAAGCACTCCTTAAATTTAAACGTCTGTGTTGAATGCATAGAATAGCCCACATTTATCAGCGTGTTTCATGTTCTGTCATGTGTCATATGGTGATGTTACTAAATGTGTAGTCATGTTTTGTATGCTGAAGGGGAGAAGCCTTTTCGCTGTGATGAGTGCGGGATGAGATTTATCCAGAAGTATCACATGGAAAGACACAAGCGAACACATAGCGGAGAAAAGCCCTATCAATGTGACTACTGCCATCAGGTATGCTTGTTTTTGTCCTGTACTAGGCACAAGAGCAAGTTTATATAACAGACAACTGCCATCAAGGTGTTCCAACATATATTAATACTGGATAAAATTCAGTATTTAGCTGTCTGACAATTAAGACTAGCTGTTTGCCAATTAACAATTTTTACTATGTGTTTTTGGTGTAGCTATCATTCATAGTATTGATATTGAATGGTGCTAAGAACCAGATCTATCTCCTACATTTCCATTTACTTGGAAATAGTGCATGCTAGTCTTTTCGGGAAAAAGTATGTCTTTGCTGGCATGCAATCAGGTAATGTTTTAGGCTATCCTCCTGAATAGGATATTTCAGGCTACCTGGAATAATTTAGAACAAAAAATGAATCATCTTGTCCACCTGGGGAGAGTGTAAAGTAGCACAAATTATAAATAACTAGATTAATGCAACAGAAGCTTTAACCTCTAAGAATTTACATTCATCATAGCAGTAAGATCTGTCTAGCTTGTTGTGGTTTGACGCTGTGCTGTCACATTCTTTGTCGAACTCAGTACTTCTCCCGAACGGACCGGGTACTGAAGCACAGACGCATGTGCCACGAGAACAAGGACCGGAAAGCACACAAGGCCGCCGCTAAAGAGGGACTGCTGCGGACTTCCGAGACGGTGAGCTTTTCCTTCCCAGCGAAAGAGTGTTCGCTGCCAAAGAAAAAACGTCAGAAGTCCTGTGAGAAGACCCATGGCTCTGCCACAGCTCTCACAGACAAAGATGCAAGTGGCAGCACAGAGGAGAAAGCAGAGAAGAGGTTGACCAAAAGCGAGAGCCTGCCGCTGTATGCCGTAACTTCTAAAGTCAAAGACGAGTATGTAGTAGCAGAATATTCTGTTGAGCTCCCCGACTCATCTCCAGGCAACCGACAACTTGGGGAGGTGTCCCCCGATGAGATCAACCCTCCAAAACTGGTCCTGAAGAAGGTTCCCAGTAAAAGAAATCTGAAGCAGTCTCTGGAGCAACCACAGAGTTTGTCACCATTGTCTACCTTTGAGGACGGCAAAGTCACCAGGTACACATTTGAGATTGTAGACAAGCCTTTTGACAAGAGCCTTTTGGACGTCGAGAACTTGGAGTCAGTCGATACCCTTCAGGGAGCACAGCCCAAACCAGCGACGAGTAGCACAAACTATGACGATGCCATGCAGTTCCTGAAGAAGAAGCGTTACCTAGCAGCAACCAACAACAGCCGTGACTATGCGCTCAATGTGGGAAGCATTGCGTCACAGCCCTCGGTCACTCAGGCAGCGGTGGCCAGTGTCATTGACGAGACGGTTCCTGCCACCATCCTGGAACCCCAGCCCATGAATGTGGAGATCAAGTCCAACCACGAGAAGAATGTGCTCCCTGATGAGGTACTGCAAACCCTGCTGGACCACTACTCCACCAAAGCTAACGGGCAGCCCGACATCTCCTTCAGCGTGGCTGACACGGAGGTCACCTCCAGCATATCCATCAACTCGTCCGACGTGTCTGAGAGCAGCCCGCCAGAGCCTCTGGGGACCAGCACTCAAGCGCCACCCGCCGAGAAGTCCAGTCTCCTGCAGGAGTACTCAAAGTTCTTACAGCAGGCATTGGAGAGGACCAGTCAGAATGACAGCTATCTCAACAACCAGAGTCTTACCTTTGTGACGGACAGCCCCAGCTTGGCCGGGCAGCCGTTGTTCTCAACTGACAAACAGCTGACCTCACCTGGCCGCTTCCGCTCCGGCCTCAACTCCCCTCTGAGGTCCACCCTGGAGAAGCCCCACTTCGCTCTCCTGGGAGACTCCCAGCACTCGTTCTCTTTCTCCGGGGACGAAACTAACCAGTCCGCCGTGTCCCCCACCGAGGACTTCCTCGAGCAGGTCACCTCGTCAAAAAAGACAGACGTTCAGGGGATTGGTCAGACATTTCAGATTGCCACGTTTGAGCCGAACTTTCGCTCCCAGTTCCAGAGCTCTCGCTCTGGAATCTCCTCCCAGTTTAGCATTGCCAATGGTCAGGTCAGCCTTAGGAGTCATGGAGGAGCAGACTTCTCAGAGTTTCCACTGGTCAGTGTAACGGAGACCAGAACTCAGATGACTTCCTCCCCTGATCATTCAAGCAGCCAAACATTTGGGTGATTGGAAAACATGTGTATATGTGTGTGTATACATATGCACATGCAGATATTTTGTAATTATTTGCAAGGCACTTTATAACATTCGTTTATTGTATTTTGCCAATGTATGCTTCATTTTAGATGTTATTCTTTATCATTGTCTCATCATGTAACCGAACAGGAGAAAAAAAGTCCTATACTGGCAGAGATGGAAGACAGCACTTACAAATTTTGAATTGAATTGAATCAGTTTTCTAGCACTTTTGAAGTATAATATTAATATTTTATTATATAACATAGTAAAAAAGATAAGGGGAAGCCAAATAACTAAAGCTTTGTTAATCCAAACAGGGAGTGCCACCACCTGCCCCGTTCATCAGTGATGGTTTACCTAGGAAGCATAGGTATCAAATTTGGGTCTCACGGGTGACACAAGTACTGAAAATGTGTAGTAGGATGAGCAAACAGTGACATACTTACTATTGGGAAACATGCCTTGAAAGATAGGACCGTGGCCAAATGCCACAAGGGTAGGCATGGCATTGCCACTGCCACAGTGGCCTCTGATTTTGATAGAAATGTGTGATGAATCACATTAAGACCTTAACACATTCAATACTAATGAGACCATGTAATCCTGACAGAAAGGTCCCTGATAATTACACCTAATTACAATTTCAGTTGAACTGCTCAGTCATCTAGAGCTGAATGAGCCTCAGATTTTAGTTTTGTAACAGGAATGAGATATTTTATGAATGTTGGCTGTCTTTTCTCAGCTTGTGTTTGAGAACTTCTTCCTCTGTCATTTCTTTTCAGTATGCCATCTTATTGTTATGTATAACATAATGTTAATAATGACTAACAATGATCAGCAAAGTATACTTGGTACATTGTTTGTTGAGTCCATAGGCCGTTGGAACAAATGCAGTTAATTTGAACAGACAAAACCAACTGTAGGCCTACTGACATTCTGTAAAACATTTTACACTAGAATGGCACTTTGTAGAAATGAAATGAAATCAAATTTCATCAGTGGGGAAGTGAAACTAAATTGATGCAGGTGCCCTGTTAGTTGGGCCGTCCAGCCCATGCCCATCAAGTTTCACACAAATCATTCTAACAAACCAACCAACAAACAAACAACATGGGTGAAAACCTCATTGGCGGAGGTAAAAATGTCACTTCAGTTGAATATGTGACTCCTCTAAGTAGGTCACCCAACCTAAAAAAAACATATGGCTTTAAATAACCATCTTGTTGACAGCGAGTAAGAGGTGTGTCTTAAAACTGCCCATGCCCACTGTTAGCCGCTGTTAATTCAGCATCTCATCTCACTGTAATGTGGACCGAGTTCATGTTTTTAAGATGGTATCTTGAGAATAAAAATGCCAGCTCAAGGCACATGGTTTGAGCATGTAAGTTAAGCTGATTGACAATTTCAACTTAATTTTCCTTCTTGTATTGCTGTTAATCGAGTCATCCATTTTACAAATTAAATTGACCAATAGCCCAAATGTATAGTTTTTTAACATAAATCAAGATATCCCAAACTATTTTTGCACACTGAACTTAAACTTGTCAGGCTGAGAGATTGTTGCATGCAAAAGTGTCTTACCTCTGCAAACATGGGCACATTTGTAAATACAGACCAACTTTATCTTTTCAAAAAAAACAGTGATGGCTACAATTGGGGGGAAA
Organism: Sardina pilchardus; assembly: GCF_963854185.1. Taxonomy (NCBI): domain Eukaryota; kingdom Metazoa; phylum Chordata; class Actinopteri; order Clupeiformes; family Clupeidae; genus Sardina; species Sardina pilchardus. The sequence continues at coordinate 4,999,307 of NC_084997.1, forward strand.
CAACAGGTACTTTACCTCAAGGAATCTGGGGAATGTTGGCAGTTGAATGCAGTTTGTGGATAGAATCCAAATGTTATGAACTTTGCACACTTTCCACAATAGGGAATGTCCTTTGAAGGTGTTGTCATTTAACAACCTTAATGTCTACATTACCTCCCTGACGTTTTATAAACTTGGAGCTTGAGATGTGATATGTAATTGAGTTATCAGGTTTTGGTTTGCCTGGAACTCAGTCATTGTGACTTTAAAAATAGCATTTATCATTAATTTTGATAATCTAACATCATCATCATGTATCATTAATTAGTTGAGAGAGAGAGAGATGCCTTTGAAGTAATCACTAGTCTATACCAGTTTGTGTACGGTCCTGTTTTCTGAATTTCTTCTCCCTTTGGATGGTTAAAACTAGTCCACTTTTTGCACTCTGTACTTGTGGTTGTAAAGCTAAAGCTTTTTTTTCCCTCCCAAGTTTCAATGTCCTTGGGGCTTGCATAGCTTACTAGTTACATTTTTTTTATTTGTTTGTTTTAAAGCACTTTTTCCTTATAATGCCATGTCTTGCGCTCATTTCATCTGATGCACTTTCTTGAGGTCATAATTCTCTCCCAGTTTCCTGAATATGGGTTGAGGTTGTTGTAAATCACCTTGTGTCACAGCAGTGCATATAGTGGCCTTCTAGTAGGTAAAGAACTTGCTTGAATAGTTTAAAGTGACAAATAGAAAACAACAAAAAATCATGTATAATGTTTTTTTCTCTCTTTTTTAAAAAAAAATAATGTATATTCTACATTAATATTACACTAAACATGTTCCACACAGTAATGTTAGAACAGGCTTATAATTGTTGTTTGATTTTGACCAGTGCATGAACTTTTCCCTTTCTGGTACTGTTGTGCTCTTCTGATAACTTGTTCTTTGAGAATGATATTATGTATTGTGCACATAGCTACTCCAATCATTGTATTTGCTTCATGTGAGCTGATCATTTGAACATTTTGATTACATTTTCTTTTCTTTTAAAAGTTTGACAGTTACATGCAAAGATCAATTCCATGTCACCTCCAAAACACTGACATGCTGCTTATGCATGTATAAACTGTAATATGTGAGCAGATAGTCTGACCATTTATTAACATAAGGTTACATCACACTGGTAAAATAATCTGGTATAATAGTATGGTGTGCCTTACAGATAACACTGCAACACTTCACAGTTATGGACGTGGCAGAATGGGTCATTTGCATGAAATTGGCAGTGTGCTCTCTGGTTTATCTAATGCTGTGAGGTTCAGTTTTCTGGTTTAAGCCAAACATACTGGTGAAATTCCTTGATTTTTCAATAGCCAATCTCTGTTGACAATCAGGGAAAAAGACCTCCACTTTGAACTGCAGTTACTCTTCACACTTTGTGTTAGCATTCCTTAGTTTGATGGTGTTGATTGAAAGCTTGCCTCTGCTGGAAATACATTGTATATTTTAACTGTATAGCCTTGTTTAGAGAACAGTATTTTTGGGAAAGTGCAGAATCATTTTGGATCTTCAGTGTATTTTTTTATCGTGTAACCTCTTAGATTGTGTTCTCTAAATATGGTTTATGGGATCAGGGGATATTTAGATATCGGTCTGCTATAGATCACATTGCAACTTTGTTATATTTGTGGCTTACTGGTCCAGAGCTGTGGGTAAATCATCCAGGGATCTTTCAGGAGGGACTTGTCTTCTCGACTTGATAATTGGAAATGCATTACTTAATAAGCTGGATAATTCTTATATAACATGGTGGGATGTGCTGATATATCTACTGATGCATCCCAGTTATGAAGCTATTTGTTCTGGCATAACATTTTTTGCTCCTCTTTATGTCAACATGTGGCACAACTCTTTCAAACATCTCTCAGCAATAAATCATTTTGAATTCTTTTCACATAGACTTAGTACAAAGTGTAACTTTGGGATAGAGCACCTGTTGTATGTTAAGTGATTGAACCTTAAATAGTGATTTCTGTTGGAGTGTCTAGGGGTAAAATGGCTTTGATTTAATCATGGCAAAATTTGCTCTTAGCTACGGAGTCCTGTCATTGGTTGATCGATGATTCTGGTTGCCATTGATAGTCTTAATATTACACCAGTTTGTTTATGGATTGCAGCAGAGGGGTTGTTTTTAAAAGAATTTTTTTTTTTAACAGAACTGTTAAAAGAGGACATACTATGATGATAATCAAGTGCTTCAGTGTTTAAGTAAATGATTAGACATTGTATTGCATTAAACAATGTCATATCACAATTTCTGCTCCACAAACTACTTGGTTTTGCCAAGTTCTGACCATAAGTGCCCTTCAAATGAGCGAGGAGGAAAGAATTACTTCTGGTCATAACAGAGTGAACAAGAATCTAATTTGACATTTTTCCTCTTTTCAACCTATAGCCTAACTGTGTGAGACTTTGACACATTTTACTGCTGCTTGTAAAAGTCATTGTGCATTTCAAATTCAACAGTTCTGTGAATGAACATTCACATACTTTGAACAGAATAACCATCAAGAAAACAAAATAAATTAGCGTCATTTATATGTTGATGAGAGATTTTTACATGTGGTTTTGAAAAGTTTCATTTAAATTGGAAGGTTTCTTAATCCTTTTCATGCTTACATTCTGATATATTCCATTCCTGGGGAGTCGCATGTCCCCTGATTTGTCAGTTTTTGTACACTGGTTATATTTTTATATGTATTGTATGCATTATGTCGTAGCTGAATTGTTTTCATTTAGAATACCATACATTTATGCAATATTATGTATACTGTATGACAAGTGAAATTTGATTTCAACTGAATATTGTTGGGTTTTGATTGTCTTTCTTGTGTGTTACATTGTCTTTCCAAATATAAACAAAATGATTGTGGATTAATTCTCTTTTTTGTATATAGTTTTGCTTCTGATATCCTGCAGTCTGTGTGTGACAGTAGATCCCAAAACCCAAAGTTCCTGGTTTTTCTTACTTTGTATTTACCCAGACAGTGTTAAGGAATTTGAACCATGCCTGCCTTATGTCAATATAGTCTTTGGCTTACCTTCTGTAAACACAAGAAAGGTAACTTCAGCTTTATTAAAAAGTTAGTCCGATTCTTCTATGAGGAGAGGTATTTGTCCCTTCTTTTTTTCGTTATCTGTAGGCCTTGGCTATGCTGTAAATGGCATGGGCAGTTAAATCTCTTATGATTCTGAAAATAATTATGGTCTCATGCAGATCAGACACATACGACAGGATGCTGCTGTCACGGAGATGTCGCCTATCATCTTCGTTATGCTATCTAGTTTTAATACATGCCCAAACACTTGACGTCCCCTGAAGGTTGGCCAAAACTAACAAAATGGTTGGGGTGTGACTTTCCAGCCATAGAAGCACACCTGGGTAGGCATTGGTCAAAACAAACATTTGTTTAATGACGTTCACATTGACCACGTAGCATAATTTAATAGTTTACGAGATAACCCACCAGCGTGGTGCTGTTCAGCGCACTGTCGCTGATTATTTAGAAATAAGAGAGTTTCGTTTCATTATTCAAGAGGAAAGTTTTACATTTTATAAACTGGACTGTATTTCAATTTTGTAAAATTCTCTTACCTGGATAAGAAGCGCAAATGAGACGTCAGGAGAAGAGGATGGCAATCATCTCACTAGCTTGAAGTAAGCAAGCAGCTACATCATTTAGAGTAAAACGTGGACTAGTCCTGCATTTATGTCCTGTAAGTTAAATTTCTGCCTGAAAGTAGCCTATTACACTTTTGAGTGTAAATTACTATGTGCATGACTTCATAAAATTGTCACATTTACGAATGTCAAACATCCCGATATGCATCCGTATCACGTGACTGTGTAGGTCTAATTAACATATGGTCACGCACCAGGAGTAGTGTGCCAACAGCACAGCTGTGAAGAGGATGTTCAACCATTCTGAAAACCGAAAAGGTATTAGTTTAGCATACGGCTAACTGAGAAAGTGCAATGAGGCATGCAGATTGGTGAACCTTGGAGACCGGTTTTCTCCATTATAAAAATATTAACTCAACTGATAGTCACATGACTAGTTTGTTATTTGACTGCTTAACTAGCTGTTTAATGAATAGCAGTATCACAGTGTTTTTAAACGGTTGGCATGGACAGCCTTTTGCATTAAGCCATGTGTATGTCATTCAGGAGTTCTAAAATGCTGTCCATGGAGGACCCATCTTTCTCATGGACTCCAACTAGGCCCTCTGCAACAATGCAGGACAACAATGATCTCCTGAATTCATGGGACGGCAAGAGTGACTCCCGGAGAAGCTCCTATCATGTCCAGGAGCTTTTTCATGAAAATGCCCAGGTCTTTATCATTGTATTTACTTCCTTCATCTTGCTGGGTCTGTTTGGAACAGACTGAGACACATTCTAATTTCTGTTTTGTTGCAGAAAAAGAAGATGGGTATGGGAAACATTAAAATCATTTCAATCTTGTCTCTCTGCAGGTTTCCCAGAGTCCTACACAGCCATGGTGGAAAGTGAAACTGTTTGTCTGGGAGCCCATCCTCTTCGGGACATGGGATGGTGTTTTCACCACCTGCATGATCAACATCTTTGGTGTTGTTCTCTTCCTCAGAACAGGATGGCTGGTGGTGAGTTTGGAGGGTAGACATTGATTGTACACACTGCTGCTCTCTCTGTAATGAGCTGTGCTACATATAAAAAACTTCTTCCTGTAAGTACTTTGAACCTTTCAACATTTCAACAACTGAAATGTGTAAAGTTTAAAACTGAGCCTTTAACTTGTTTCAAAATGTGTATCTGTCATTAATAAAAACAAACTGTTAAACTTTGGAGAGACTGTGAGTGATAATCTTGTCACAAGTGGTCACTAGCCTATTTCTTTCTGAGCTGTGAAATGTGTAGTTTTCTTTTCGTGTACTGTCTTGTTTGAACTGCTCTTTGATCCAAGATGTTTTTATTCTATTCAAGACAATAAAGTAAACCTTTACTTTGATGTCCGTCTTGTTGCCAGGGCAACGCAGGTGTGTTGCTCGGCATGCTGCTGGTGTCTTTGGTGGTGCTGGTGGCCCTGGTGACGGTGATGTCGGGGATCGGGGTGTGTGAACGGTGCAGAGTGGGCGGTGGGGGAGTGTACGCCATGATCTCCACAGTACTGGGACGCCGAGTCGGAGGAACCGTTGGACTTCTCTATGTGTTTGGGCAGGTGAGCGCATCAAAAAAGAGTCTAAATGCACTGCCATGATCAGTATGCACGCTCATGTTAGTTGACAGAATTAGAGGATTGTTTAAGAAATACAGCCATTCTATGCCCCATCATTGAGTCATTTGTTGTATATTTTACAATGAAAGAATTTAATGTTAGACATTTCAGATCATTCTTATCTGAATACCAGTCATTGTCCTTTTAAAGCAACACTATAGCACATTTCCTCTGTCGCACGCACGCTATTTGTTTATCCACAGACAATGTATGTTGCACGATTTTATGAAAGTATGATGTATTGCGACATCAAGGTAAGTCAAATTTGTAGTTTTGTGTCTCATTCCATCAAACTACAGATCCGCTACCCAATCTGATAAACTTACGTGTTGATGAACCACTGAAGTGTACAAAAAACTCTTTAGTGTTGCTTTAGGACTCTCTATGCTTTGTGTTTTGTGGCCTTGTAGTGTGTTGCTGGAGCTATGTACATCACAGGCTTTTCTGAGTCCATTGCCGAGGTCCTGGCCCTGCAGAGCGAGTGGGTGGTGCGTGGGATCTCCGTGGCCGTGCTGCTGGGTCTGCTTGGCATCAACCTCGCAGGGGTCAAGTGGATAGTCCGCCTGCAGCTGGTGCTGCTGGGAATACTTGCTGTGTCCACTCTGGACTTTGTCATTGGAACTTTCTCTCACCTGGATCCAGGTCAGTATCAATCTTCTGAAGTCTGACTGAATTGATTGATCATTTTTGTGGTGTGTTCCTTTTTTCCATATGTGTCATGATTTAAACACGTGAATGTATGAAGCATGACGTTTGTGAAGTGAAATCAGTGGATCTTTACACATGGCTTCCATTGATGTGGCCATGATTTCCATCCTAACTTTTGGTCCTTGTCGACCAGTAGGTGTCTCTGTCGTATCACTGGGCACAGAGCCTCTGTCAGGGCAGTGTTTTTTCCATTCCATGTCTCTTCAGTCTGTCCACTAGAGAGCAGCCTGACGGCCTTATTCTTTACTTTCACTTTGTATTTTTGTATGTGGGTTACATGATCGTGCCTTCCTGACCTGCCTTGTCCATGTAATTTATTAGTTTTTTTAATTGTTGAGGCCAAAGTATGAGTTCCTTGATGATTTTATGAACCATCTTTCCAATTAAGGTCAAATCAAGTCAGCTGTGTATATATCACCTTTCACTTTCATAATTCAGTGGTTAATGTACTATTGTTTTGGCCCTTTTGTTTTTGAAACCCAAATCCATTGTCATATCCATGTGGCTGAAGCTATGTGGCATTTACAGTGCTGCTAGGTTATTTAAGAGTTTAAGTTTCCTCATGAGGGAGTGTGAGACAAAAAGCAAAAGAATGAGAGTGGAGTCTGCAGCATTGTTCTGGGTTGGGTAGAGGGGAAGTATATGAGACGTGATGGGGCGCCCAAAGCCCCCGTACTCTGTTTACTTTGAAGCCTTTTGTGCTTAAGGAAGGGGCTGAATGTTTCAGACAGGGCCAGTATGTACTCCCCGCACTCGTGCCTTCAGGAAGTCGATTCCAGCACTTCCTGTTCTCCTGATTATCAGCTTCCTGTCCAGGGTTCTGTGCAGAGCCTTCCATGAGGGCAGTTCCTCCCTGTGGTGAGAGGGAGAGAGAGGGAGAGAGAGGGAGAGAGAGGGAGAGAGGGAGAGGGAGGCTCAGCTCAGCCCACAGCAGTAGCCGTGTGGAGTGGGAGCCGGGTGGTCAGGGTGGTGGTGGTGGTGGTGGTGCTGCTGCTGCTGCAGCGCGTGAAACATTACCCCAGCACGTCTCCCTGTCACCCCTCCACCAACACCCACCCACCCCCCCTTCAGGAGCAGGGCCTGGCCCACACTGCACTGCACAGGCTGGCGGAATGGAGGCGGTGGGACGCTCGCTCCAGGTTTTTCCAATTAGGCCTGGTTGTGTTGGGAGTGAGCTCATTGCTGGCTGGCGGCCGGCCTGCGAGCCGCTCGCTCGGGCCACGGGCAGAGCGCCACATGGGCGGGTTACCTGCCAGTGGCAGGAGAAGCAGAGCTGCTGGGGCAGATGTGTTTACAGTCTGATAACGCTGGTCATCGGGGCCCTCAAGGCCAGGTGGTCAGCCTGAGGCACTGTGTGTGACTATCTTCTTCTTCCTCCTTCTGCATGTGGAGGCTGGGGGTGGGACTGTGTGGGTGTCCTGGAACTTATTGACACAGTGAGAGCTTCCAAGGACTTTGAATGGTGTGAAAATGATGTGGATGGCACTGGAAAGCCCTTGGCTATCTTCAGTAACAATCTTCAGCTGACAAGGATGAAAAGTTATAGTTATGATTGGCTGTATGTTCAGCTTATAGTGTCATAAGCAAATACAGATAAAGGTTATACAGAGTTAGCGCTGTCTTAACTCATTGAAATTCAGTGTTGAAAGATGTGAATCGCTGTCAAAGCACCACAGCGAAACACCCATTTTCTAAATCTCAACTATGTAAATGTGGTTAGAGTGCTCGAAAGAGTTGTTTCTCAGTTCATCCGTTTTGCAGACCATATAAACCATAGCCCCCTTCATTTCATAATGTGATTGTGCTTCCCCATCTCACCTCATAGAGATGTGTAACCAGTGATTCATGGTGACAAGGCCTTCCTGTGGTTTTGGTGTCTAAACCAGAAGGCAAAGCAGTTCCCCCTGAGATCTAATGAATGTGAAAAAATGTCTAAGCGAAAGCTAATAGAAAGTGGAATCCTATTGTTTAGGAGGTACAGAAGCCTCTTATCCAAACTGTCCTCCTTTATTTTGAAAGGGGCTGGTTTTTAATTCCCTTCCCTTTGTAAATACAGCAGCAGCAGACCTCAAAGTGGTTATGATCCTCTCAGGGAAGGGCAGCCTCATTTAACCGTACTGTCAGGCTCCAGTGCACTGTGCACACACGTATGGAACACCATATATGATTTTAACTGGTTACTGACCCACACTGCTACAACGTAAACACACGCTGCTCCAACTCCCTCCAATTGGACAGGAAGCTCTCATGTGTTCATGGTTTTGGGTTTAGGGTGTTAACCGGGCTCACCCACATATTTGGACCGTGACAAAAGAAAAAGGCAGGAAGCTGATTGGAGCGCTCCTCTTGAAGCCTCCACATCACCACTTCCTGGTCCAAGTCCTCTGATCTGAACTCCTCCTATAAATAGAGGGCTTGAAGTCATGTCACAAAAGACTGTCTCCATGACACAAGCCCTCCCGGCTCACTCTGTGTCCATTACGTAAAGGTTTGGGCCACAGATGGGAGAGGGCCTGTCTGTGCAGTCAGTCAGGGCACACAGTTGATTAGGAGCAGCAGGCCACCAGGAGACTTTGATCTGTATCTAAAAACATCTTTCTGTTTCTACTCTCATCCCACCGGATTTAAAAGCTCTGGTTTTTAATCACTTTTGAGTTTTTACTCAAGAAGATATTACCTGAGATTTAAAATGATCCGTTCAATAAAAGAATCTCAGTCCTGTGACTACAAGTCAAAACAGATCAGACGTGTATTCCGTCCAACTATATAATCCTTAAATTCAAACAACAAGAGAATCATGACAATATTGTTGTAGTGATTGTGTTTGAGTGGAATATCCTCATCTGTATTTCTGATAGAGAGGCATGGCTCGGGAGAAGCCAGTGCTGTGGGAGCCTGATTGGCCTTTCCTTTGGCAGTGCACGGAGTAGGCAGGCCTTGATCCTCAGCCACAATCACGGGCCTGGAGCGAGCAGCGTCTCTCTGAGCGCCGTGACTTGCAAGGGTAGGAACAGGCCGAGCTTCTGAAAAGGGTGGCGACTTCCTTTTGGATAAACATGTCATTAATCTGAGAGAACACATTCTTTCCCATCACAAGATAACCAAGAGGGAAATGGTTCATGCTCGAGTACAGGCGGGCCCAGATTTGACTCTTTTCTGGATTAATGCTTTGTCTCTGCTGGCCAGAGCTTTCGCTCAGCGCATCCAGCGGAAAGCCATTGTGTTGGAGTGAGCCATAAAACCTAGACCAGACCTATATTTTACTCTCTCCTATGGAGAGTAGACATTTTTAAGTCTGCAAGTCTGCAAGCTGTGTTGGATTTTGTTCATGGGTTATTCTTTTCCTTCATGACATCATGTCGTATCATTTACTTCACCGAAAGCACAGAGCTACAGCATCTTTTCCATGTCACCATAGGGACCTCACTAACAAATCGCCATTGTCCTCCCACCCAGCCCCAGCACTGCGGTGATATCTCCCACCGCTGTTTGTGCAAATGGTGGTGCGGCGCCTGTTTTGAGGCTTGTTTTGTTTGCCTGTGAACACGCCCAGAGCTCTGTGCAGCCGCAGCAGCAGCAGCAGCAGCAGCGGCCGATGCGGCCCTCCCTCCCTCCCTCCATCAGAGCTGCAGGGCCGCACTATTGAACTTGGCGAACCCGCCAGAGAGTCAGGCCCGGCCCTTGGTTTGCACGCATCTTGGCGGGGGCCCATATCCCCCCTGGACGCTTATGTAAGGGGCCGTGCCGGGCCGAAGCAGACACCCAGAGCCCGGACCACGGAGGGGTCTGGAAGTGGGCCAGGGTGGAGTCTGGGCCACCATGTTCCATGCCATATCTATGCCACCTAGTTCTCATTTCCCCTCTTACTTTACTCTTTCACTACCAAGAGCAGCACCGCACTGGTTTTTATTAAATCTCCGGCTCCATCAGGAGCCAAGGAAGCCTTTCATTTCATTCTGGTCCACGTATCTGCCCTATTAGGTGAGATGATTTGTTATCCCCTTGGTTCTCAGAGCACTTTCACATCTAATAAAGTACTTAGCACATACACTGCCAAACTGCATTGTAGAGCAGAAGAGGGTGTGTTTGCTTCAGAAGAGCATGGCTCATTGGGTTTTGAGCTTTTGTGAATTCCTCATGAAGCTGTGAGAACTCCGATCATCAATCATGGTATTATATTCTAACACTACAGTGTAAAAAATGTATTTTCTGAATTGAATGTGGACTATGATGAGTAGAATGAAAAATAAAAGCTTGGCACAAGCATCAATGTGTGCATCATGTTGTTTGAGTTGAATGGTGAGTTCATGAATTTTTTCAGGATGTTGCTTTTGACTGACTTGGGTGTGTTTTCACAGAGCACGGGTTTGTTGGGTACTCCGCAAAACTGCTGCACAGAAATCTGCTGCCAGACTACACCAATGGAGAGACCTTCTTCAGTGTGTTTGGGGTGTTCTTCCCAGCAGCCACAGGTGACGCATGAACCTTTTCATGTTTAATTCAGTGCTACTTTATTAGCATGACCATAGGTACAGTGGGGCCAAAGAGGCTAAACAAAACAGCATCACCATTTCTACAATAACATATTCAAAGTAGTCATTTATGAGCAGCAAAAAACCCACCCTACTGCTTTAGCTTTCTTGAACAGCTTCATAACTCATACAACATTTGTACATATCCAAGATATACAATTGCCAATTGGTACAATTAATCTGTGTTATCTTTGGTCCTGTAACGGCTACAGCTTTTTTAACTGTATTGTTGTCTCTGTTGTGCTGAGTGACTGGTCTTGATTGTTGTGGGAACCTCTCCCAGCCCCTCCGCATGTCTTGGCAGATAACTCACTGAAGTGGTGCTCTGTCACCAGAGGGCCATTACTCTGTTACCATGGCGTTATGAGGGGAGACCGGCCAGTGCTTTCCTCAGCCCAGTCATTCAGCGCAGGAAGAAGGCTGAAGTTCCCTGCTTCCTCTCTTTTCATTGCCTCGTCCCTTTCAAGTTGTGTTTTCACATTCAAGATGTCTTCCTTAAACACGTCAGAGGGACGGATCGCACTGTTCCACCATATTCATACATACGCATCAATTCGAGAATAATTTTGCTCGGTGAAAACGAAGGAACCTACGTCCAACAGATATTTATGATAGAGGTCACTGTGAAGTTGTCCCCACCCTGGAACAGGGAGGCTTGTGTCTGCTGCGGGGGGCTGTGAAAGGTGCTCTGTGTTTGGTCCGGGATGTGTTTGGACAGTAACGCCTATCCCCTCCGTCTGTGTCTGTGTCTGTGTCTGTCTCTGATGTGTAGGTGTGATGGCGGGCTTTAACATGAGCTCCGATCTCCAGCGGCCCGAGCAGAACATCCCCGTGGGAACGCTGGCGGCCGTCTGCACCTCGTGAGTGTCTCTTTCATGGGCCGGGGGTGGAGGGGAGCCAGCAGGGGCCATCTGCAGTTCTTCTTGCGATCATGGATAAAAATCACAGTCCTGTCCAAGCCAGGAATGTTATCCAGTCAAGGGAATCCAAGCAGTTCTAGACAGTTTTAGACACTATTTAGGCTATTTTATATCATTCTGAATATCTAAATATCTGATCAGCCCAGATGTCCGCTTGTTAATTATGTGTTTTTTGTTTTGTGACTGTCTATTAATAGAGGGCTCTTTTTATTCTTGCCTTGTGGGAATCGCCAGGTGGTTCCTGTATCTCGTCTTCGTGTTCTTGCTGGGAGCCATCTGCACCAGAGAGGCCCTGCACAACGATTTCTTGATTGCTGAAAAGGTACCGCTCAGTGTGAACTCAAACCCGTCCATTTCCAGATCAGCACATCTCTTTACTCCCCACTCTCCCCAGAGCAGCTGGCATGTCTGGGGGATGTGCTTGTGCTTGTCCTGCTGGGCATCTGAAACACAGCTCTTCATGTTTCAGCAACTGAGCCACGGCTTCACCCACACCTGTTGTACAGTAACGGCCCCCGTAATGTGGAGTCCCAGCAGCAGATAATGCATCACGACACATGTGGACAGATCCCATTTCCCTGGCCTCAACTAAAGCATAGCTGTGGCCTGCTCCCTTGCTGTGGGAATGTGGTTGTTTATTCAAACATATTTCCCCCTCTCCTTTTAATTGTAAAGGGACATATTTAAAAACCTATGATATGTTTGCTTTGTTCTATATTTGTGTATGGAGTAGGTAATACAAATTATTTAGTCTTTAGTTTTTTGGGATAGGGTGGATAATTGGAAGGCTAGCTGAAGGAATGCTCCTTTGGACTGAACCTCAGGAGAAGGTTTTGTGCATGCACAGGCCAAACAGATCCATACTCTCAGCCCCTCTCCCTGCATTATCCTCATTTATACTGTATACTCAGTGGACCAAGCCACATGAGAGTTCTTGTCCAAGGCATGCATGCAGCGTGGACCCCATTTGTACAGCTGGTGTGAATGTGTCAGATGAGCCTGGAGCCCAGCTGGGGCGTGACCCCCCTCAGGAGGCCAGCAGCCTGGGTCGGGGCTGCCCACAGCTGTCCCTCGGCCCCATTGGGCCTCGACAAGTGTGGTTTCGCTCAGAGTTATGAGCTGAGAGGGCATGGTCAGTCGGCGAGACCTCAGGAATTGGGCTCCTCAGCAAGAAAAATGCATGTTTTTCTACAGGAATTTTTTTGTGCTTTTAGAAGTGTGTTGTATTGCAGTACTGTTTAAACAATTTAACTTAATATATTCAATTTCAAGTTGGGCTTGAATTAGAAAGGTAGCATTTTTCGTAACCGTAAGCAGAGATAGTATGGCATTGTTATATCAGACATTCTTTTGCTTGATTTATTTTCAACACAATATAACTTTTTTTTTTCTGCAAAGGGCTGAGCGGAACTGAGTTGGGTGTAGCCCACTGCACTCTCTTCCCCTCTCTGTTTGTTTTTTCCCAGGTCTCCTTGGTGGGCTTCCTGTTTCTGCTGGGCCTCTACATCTCCTCCCTGGCCTCATGCATGGGCGGCCTGTACGGGGCACCCAGGATCCTCCAGTGCATCGCTCAGGAGAAAGTCATCCCAGCCCTGGGCATTTTCGGACATGGGGTGTGTGTGAAACTTTGCCCACAGGGAACATGTGTAGTAAGGCGAAATCCTAGTTTCATCGTTATCAGAGAAGGAAAAGTAAAAAGTTAAGCCTAATTTCCTTTCCGTTCCAGTCCCAGCCAGGAACAGTTCAGCACTCATGGTGTGATCAATATGTTAAACAGAGAGATCTCAGCTGTTGCATATAGCTCTTCTCATATTCCCAGGAAAACATACAGGGATAAATGAAATTACCTCAGTAATTATAAAGTAGTGATTGTAGTAGCGCTGTTAAGGGGAACAATTTGAAATCTTTATTTTTGTTGGGAATATCAACTCAGCCCAAACCTGTACAGACTGATTCATTGAGAACTGCGCCAACCATGTGGCTTGTCCCATTGCCCTCTAGGCTAATATGGTTTTAATGAAGTGTTTTCTCTACTGGCGTAATTAGAGCTCCCTCAGCTCCTGGAGCTTCTGTTAGAGGGACCGACCACAAAAAAAGCGAGAGGCTCCTAATTATAGTGGCAGAGTGCACTCGACAGACGTGAAGGAACGGAGTGGAACACAATTGTGCCTTTTTCGAAAAGCAACACGCCCTTTCCCTTGCCCTGAGCGCTGTCTGACCCCCCTCTCGGAGCGCGCGGCGAGGCCCTAGACATCTCGCCCCGTATCAAAGCCCAAGAACAAATGCAGGAAGCGGAGACAGGGCCAGCCCAGGTTGGAGAGCAGTCCAGCTCCAGAGTGCCAGCAATTTGAGCCTGTCGGGGCCGTAGTTAGACAACCGCAGTCTGGGTCTCGGGGACTTGGAAAGGGCCTTGTGCTGCACGCCTTGCGGAACAAAATGCCTTAGGTGATGTTTTCTCTTTCAGAGTTCAGGAGGAAGGTTTTGGGACTGTTTGAATTGGAGGCTTACCCATAGATTTGCAGAACACTGATAGGCAGAAATGATAGAGGATTTCAGCTTTTTTCCCTTTCCCCTGAAACACACATTACGCAATTCACTCAGTATCCATTTTCATTTAATTACATAATCCATTATACAATACCACTAATGGCTGTGTGATTTCTCAATTTTTACCATTCACATCACAAAACTGTTACGTAAATAAATCAAACTAATGATCATGTATTCCAGACTGTGTGAATGTGTTCCCTGTGTAACTTACAGAAAGGGGCCAACAAGACTCCAGTGGCAGCCATCTGTTTTACCAGTCTGCTCTCGATGGCCTTCATCTTCATAGGCCAGGTCAACACCCTGGCCCCTATCGTCACCATCAACTTCATGCTGACCTACAGCATCATTGACTACTCCTTTTTCTGTGTGGCCATGAGCTACAACCTCCAGGTCAAGAGGACAAGGCCTCTGACCGAGCGACACAGCAAGAGGAAGCCACTCATGGCAACCACCCACTCCGGCTATGGGAGCGACAACTCCATCACGAAGGCAAGCAACGGTACGCTGCTGGAGTTCACCAAGGACATGGACCAGATATTTCCACTGCCCAGCGGCATGCCAGCCGAAGGGGAGAGATCATCTGCGCCAGGCCCCAGGGCCAGGGGTAAGAGGGCAAAGGTGCCTGCCAAGGAAACGCTGAAGGCCTTTGCACACTGCCCCGACAAACGCCGACAAACGCCAACAAACGCCAACAAACACCAACAGTCGGGTCAGTGTGCGCCGGCCGTCTGTGTTTGTTGGTGTTTGTCGCCGTTTGTTGGATGGAGTCGTTAGAGTTCGACATGTCTAATCGGGTCGGGCGAAGTTGTAGAAAGTCGGACCAATGTAGCCCATTTTCCAACAAACGGCAACATTCTAACAGTTCGTTCCCGTGACAACTAGCAAAAAATCCGCGAGCACATTTCCCTTATCCTGCGCATCACTCATACTTGGCTAGTTATTTGCATTGGAAATATTGAGCAAGTTTGGGAAATATCTGGTTTCAACATAAACTCTGCTGGGCGTTTCTACGGGGAGGCTGGAGGAGGCAGTGCCAGAGCACGCTCTTAGATTTCCGATGGTATTATAGCCTAGTTGCTGTAATTAAGGGTTCGCGAGAAAATCAACGTGGATTTGGCCCTACCTACATGAGAAGTAACATTAACATTCTCTGCGACGGGCGACAAATGCAAAATGCACACTTCTTCTGTAGCCTATTGGATTGCTCACGAAGTTCTAATCACACTGAGCACATGCATATCATCTGACAGAGCATGATTTTGGCTTTCCCATGGTAGGCTATTAAGGCTACTTGCAGTAGCAAACGTTAGCGAGAAAATCAACCTGACTTTAGGCTACATTTGAATTTAGCCTACATGAAATGTAATCATATTTACATTCCATCTCCACAACCATTAGAATATCTCTCAGAACAAAGCTCCTCGTTCAACACATGGCAAACCTTATTGTAAGACCTAAACGGCCCTTACCAAATACGTGGATATGAAGCATTCTTATAAGCCATTCCCGAGTGATCCAGTTTTTAAATTGCAACACTTCTTCTTAGTATCCAACGTCAGTCTGTAGGCCTATGTAATAGCACCCCACAATAACTATGTTGTGTTCTTCCACTTTGTTTTTTTGTAATTTAAACTACATAAATTAGATAGAAAACATAAGCATTACTTCCACATATTCCTATGCATTACTTATGTCTATTTTAGACTAGCCAAATACTATGACTGAAGCCTAATTACTCTCACGTTCTTTTAAAGTGACAGGCACTCAATTAGACCTAGCTGACATTAAAGATAAATGTAGGCTACTAGTCAATATGACAATCTTATAAAATGTGAGTCTAATTAGCTAATTACACAGATCATAAATAGGCCTAATGTAAGCTTCATATGAATTTCAAAATGTTTGAATTACAAACATAGGATATGAAGCCACCTTTTCAATGAGTGTGTTTGGGGAAGTAGGCCTATGCCTTGTAATGTCTTTGATCTCCACTTGTGTGGTGGGGGTCCCAAATCAAATCAAGAAAGTATCAAAATTCTTAACTTATTATCAATATTAAAACAATTGTGACACACTGATAGTCTTATCATGTATTTTTCATGCTATGGCTCCTGACTGATGCATGAGATAGACAGACAGATAAATAGATAGATTGGCTATAGACGTGGCCTATATGGGCCCCATGTGTCTGCCAAGGGGCCTGCACTAAAAGATTGTGCTGAAAAAATAAAAAATAAGCCAAATGATATCTATCTAAAATAACAAATATTTTAAGTACAGTAGCTTCCAATCATGATATGTTGTCAAAATATTGAAGTTTAGCTTAAGCTGTATGTTTCATTCGTCCTAGGTGTTTCATTGTCAGGAGGGACAAATGAAACAAAACACACGTTTGCACACTCCTTGAATAACTCTAACTCATGGATGGGTTTCTTCAGAGCTGTAAATCCAACTGTATTTGACAGAGGACAGATGTAGGTTGCTAGCGACAAAATATAAACTTTTAGTGTTTTACAACGTCTTTGTAAATTACGTTTAAATAAAAAGTGTTTCATCAGCCATCTAAATAACAATTACTGTAGGCTACCCAATTACAGTTCTGTAAACAAAATGAAAAATGCATTAGAATGGAGGATATACTGTAGCATTTTGGAGCCAAACTCTTATAGGCCTATGGCTACAGTCTGTAAGGTCTCCACTGCATCCATGTTATATTAAACCAAAACTCAAATAAGACCCCCCCCCCCCCACCACCACCACACACACACACACACACACACACACACACACACACACACACACTACCCCTTAATTCTACATACCCCTACATACATACAGTAGGCCTACACATTATTACCCCCCCCCCCCACCACCACCACCACCACCACACACACACATAGCCTACATCATTCACCCCCTTGTAAAAGGTAGGTGAGAAAGGTCAGTCTTGTCTGCTGTTGTCTGGGCAGTGTGGACTGATAGTTGGTTTTATGAACATTCTAAAGACTACCAACAGACAAATGGCAACAACTGCCAACTTTAGAATGTTGGTGTTTGTTGGCGTTTGTTGGCATTTGTTGGGGCAGTGTGCAAGGGCCTTGATGGACAGTTTCGGACTGGACCTGGACAGCACTGCCTCTGCCCCGAAGTACAAAGAGGAGGGAGATCCAATGGCAGAGAAAGTTCTGCCTGAAAATGATGTCACCCAGTTGCAAAATAATAACAGTATTCATGGGAAACCACATAACCAGGGGGGAACACATACAGACCCCTCACCTGGAGAACAATATGGAATTACGGGTAACAATAGTAGCTACAGTAGGAAACAGCAATTTTCCTACTTTGTCTTAAATTTTTCAGCATGTTACAGAATCATCACATACATATATGAATGTAAACTAATATCTGAGATATACTTCATGTCTGTTCCCCTAACAGATGCTGAGACCAAACCAAAGCTGGAGGAACCAGAGATAAAACCAATGCCTAACTCTTGTTATGCTAAACTTTGTAACCCTTGGGTTGCATTAATAGGAGTAAGTAGGTGTAAGTTGTGTTATTGCAAATTACTCAACCATACTCATAATGTACCTTAATAAATGCCTTTGCTTTCTCTACAGGCGTTTGGTTCTATTCTGATCATGTTTGTAATTCAGTGGATATATGCCCTGGTGAATATCTTAGTTGCTCTTATACTCTACCTCTACATTGGAAAAACGAGCCCCGGTTTGCCAACAGGTAGGTTATACAATGTGTCAGCTTGAACTATGCCTTCTCTGGATCCACTATATTTTCCTTACTTGTTTCTTTACGCATCTGTATTAGTTTTCTGCATTTTTGAGCCTCAAAGTCAAGGTGACATGGTCACATCCCTAACAGGATGATGACAGAGAAGCTCAAATGTTTTAGTGAGTGCCTCAGTTGTGCCTGTGTTGCAGCTGTTGGGTGGGCTCTCCAGCTCTGTGATATGTAATCCCTCCACAATGCCAGGCATTCACCTCTGACTATTGCCTAGCAGTGGGGAAGATCTAGGTCTTACGCCAGTGAAGCCCATAGGCAGCCCCTTAGCACACAGGTGTGAGGGCTCAAATGAGTCAATGTTACTTTCATTCGCAATTACATGACTAGGGGGAAGTCATATAATGCTCTAAAGTATGAGAAAGAAATAAAGACATAATGGCATTTCATCTGTATAATTTCCTCTTTTGGTCCCAGGTGCTGCTGCGCAGTTCAGTTTTTTCAGATGGATCAGGTCGTCCCTGAGGAACATAGGGAGGTAAGCCACTAAACTGGTGCTGTTGCACTGGCTCATGGCTTTCAGGAAACTCTTAAACTGTCTCCTGGTAGATTAATGACTTTATTTTTTGCTTTGCCTCATTAAGCTATTTCCTGCCTATACCATTCAGCTGCAAATTGAAGCAGAACTAGCATTCCACTTTAACTTCTGCTTTGTCTGTCTGTCAAACTTTGTGGTTTTAAAATAAATGCCGAGGCAGTATTAAATGTTGCCAGTGTTTCCTTAGCTATTACGAGGTAATAAAACACTGGGGCAACTGAGAAGCACATTAATTAAGACCCCATATTTACATTGTTAACATGTAACATGCTCAATATAAATAAACGGTAATCTTTTAATATCCATTACCATGCCATGTCTGATATGAAGTACTCACACTGATATGATGGTGTAAATTACATGCACAAACAATATATTGTAGTCTGTGACTCCAATCTGTTTGTGCCAATTTGCCCCCTTGTGGCCCTCTTGGTGCCTGTACTGTATATCTGTAGCTTTACAACGTCCAGGCTCTGTAAATGGGATGCAAACATTAGACAGCCAACCAACAGGTTGCTTTAGAAGTAGGAATGAAAGTGTAATTTATCTATATATCAACAACCTTTCGTCAGATTCAGAGTATGCCTTTTAATCCTAATAGTTAGAAAGGTACTCCATGATAACAGCTGACAACGTCACTAATCTGGATGTATGCCCAATCTGGTCCAGGCCCTGGTGTCGTTTAGGTTCTTGTAGGTGTGGTAAGACCAAAAGAACTCAAATGAACATGCTGTAGCCCAGTGAAATATGGTAAGTCTCCCATCCTGGGAGTGATGTTTTGAGCCTGTGCGTTTTGACTGATTCCTGGCCATCTTGGCCTCTCTTTCAGAGGAGGACAGAGCCCTCAGGACCAGATTGTTGTGACACCTTCTTTGTCAACCATTGGCATGGAAACCAGGCAGCTGACAGAAGAAAATGCCGACTTTGCCTCCCGTGGCCGCTACCACCACTCCTCCTTCATCACAAGCTCTGATAGCATAGGGCGCTCTCAGCCGCAATGATTTGGTCCCAACCTCAGGCTTGAGACAGGTGGAATCACACCACAGGTTTTGTTAGAGTTCTGTCATGATCTGTGTATGGGTCAGTGTCAGAATTTGAGCCCTCTAGACCTAATTTTAAGTGATAAATGTGAATGGGTCTAGTCTAGGTTGAATGGGACTTTCCTGCTTGGATTTACCTGTCACACAAAACAATGAGCCCACTGTACGGCTGAGGTAGTAGGCCTACAGCTTGCTTTCAATGTGTAGGCCACTTACTCATGCTGTGCTTGTATTGTCTGGACAAAGGGTCATATGACAGTATATAGCCTTCCCAGTTTCCCCATCAATTTCAAACCGAGTTTATTTTCTCAAAAGTCTAAGACAAATGCAATCCAGTAAAGCCTAAGTTGTTTACAAGTTAATTATTATACACAACGCAATTAAACTATTAGACCTCACCAATAACAACTCCTCTCAAGGCCTGAGGAAAGTAGCTCAGAGCGGAATTGGGTGGAAACCGCTATCGTCTGTCTGGGGGAGGAGTTTGCTGTTTCGGATGTGATACGGGCTTCTGAATCAGCCTCTGGAAGCGTGCATTGAAATAAATCCCGCTATACCGCTAAATGGCTCCTTAGGTGTCCTATGAGACTTTCACGATCAGAAATTGTCAGATAACTCCGTTTCCGATGGTGGACCTTGACACTTTGCCGTTTTGCTTATTAAGAGTTTGCAGTCCGCCGTCTCACGGTCGTCGTTATAATGGAAACGTGTACTTTGAGAATCACAGACCAGGTCGTACTTGTAGTACTTTTCACTCTTCTAAAATCTCTCGATGGAACCTTCACAACGAGAACGGCTACGGACTCCACACTGGAGTCGAGAGGTTATTTTTTAGTACCTTCTACTGATTTATCTGAAACGGCTCTGCCAAAGGAGTTGACCACTTCCATGACTGAGCATACTAAGGGAACTTCTACAGACTTTGGGGACTCTTTGGTTGGAATCACAGATATTCCTCGGGGCTTTTCGGAGGAGTTATACACCGAAATTAAATCGGGTAAGCGGGATCATTCATTTGTCGGCATTTGTCCAACACAGCCACTTCGCTCAAGGGCCGAATGCCATGCTGTCCGCAAGGTTTCATAACTTGATGCGGTATTCTGTAGTCTGATGCTGGCTTGAGAACATATTTTGTTGAGACTTGTATGAGCGCTGTTGCTGAAAATCTATGCGGTCTAAATTCATTAGACATCCTACAGAAAATGTCAAATTAAATTATTTAATTGATTGCAGCCTACACACAGCATCTTGCCACCAGTTGATCTAAAAGGGAAAGAGTGGAGTGGCCTCTACAATCGAATCCATGTAACAAAATTGTAACCAAAAATTTGTAATGCAATTATAATAAATTAGTTGCTTCTGGGAGTCCCCCCATCAGGTTTTACACATGGCACACTGACTTCATCCACCTGTTAGATGTAGCCTACATACATGGAAAGTTCTTGTTCAAGCAGTGTTTTCCCTTAAGGCCATTTCAACGAAAGTGATAACAAACCCACAAGTGAGAGTAGGTGTTGGGGGTGTTTTGGTTTGAGTGGAGGTATTTTCCCCTCTTAGACTTGAGTCACCTGTTCCACTAACATTTAATTATTTGTTATGAATTGCAATGCAACAAATATTGAATCATAACCTACAAAGCTACTGAAATGTTTAAAAGGACAACTTTTTTGTATCTTGTTATGATTTAGTCATACACTGCACAGTTTGTATCACATGGAATGTCACTCAAATCTTGTAATTCACTACAGTGCCGTCCCTGTTATTACTGGGTGGTCTAAATGAACTGTTATCTTTCTAACTTTGTACATAACCAATGGAATGGTATATAATAGAAATGTCATGTTTTTGAACAGGTGCATTAAAATTTGGGGAGTAAAAGTAGATTTTTTTCCGAGGATGTATACGTCTTTCTGTCCACACCATTGAGATGAATTCCGAGGAAATAAACGGATGATCTTAATATCTGGTCTGTCTTGCATTGCTAGAATGAGAAGTTTATACCACTGACTTCATTCAAACTCAAATATTCCACTTTTGGGAAATATCATCATGCTCTAGGCTTCAAAATGTCCATGTTGGAAATGCTGTGCTTATCCCACACAGCCCAGTTTAGTTAGATGATGAAGCTTTTATCTAAGATTGCCTTCTAAATCTGTTGTAGCTTCGGATCAGGATTTCAGGTCACTGCCTCAATAAGAATGCCACTCAGTGTGGATGAATAGACACGGACATTTTATATCAGCTACAGAGTCATTATTATAGATTATATGACCGACAACTGTAATATTCAAACTATTTGATCCATTAAGTCAAACTGATAACTGATAAGTCTCCTCCTCCAGCCCTGATTTTTATTGAACACCAATTGTGTAAGTTATTTGCAGATTAATAGCACAGATGTGCAGTCCTGGAGACTGAATGAAAAGGCAATCCCTTGTCATAGGCCTCCATTTAATAACCGGGGTTGGCTCAGTTACATCTCTGCCGCCACTCTAGGGACTTAAAAGGATTCTGTGACTCATACAATTGTTTTGCATAGTGCTGCTATTGGTAATAATTCCACATTTCCAAGGGCATCCTGATGTCATGGCCTCGCTTCTATCTTTCACACTTGTGCAACTTTTATTATTGCGAGGCATAGCCAGACGAGATGTTTTAGAGTTATTTTATTATTATTTTCACACAGCCATATTTTATTTCAGATAAAAAAAAAAACACACAATATGAAGCAGAACAAGAACTTTGCTGTGCAGTTCTCAGGGAATGATCCAGAGAGTTGATTTACCATGCAAACATGTGGCAAACCAGTGTCCGCCTGCAGTCCTTCTGCATTTGGTTATGGTGGTAAATTCATTGTCCCTCTGTTACACTCCTCCCAGTGACTGTTGACTGTTTGGCTGTGTACCGAATGCCAGGCTGTGAGATGTTTTCATGACATCTTCTGCTTTTCCCAAGTCCAAGCTGAGGGCATTTAGCTATAAACTGCTGTCACTCCCTGACACACCCAAAACACCAAACAAACAATGTTCGTTTTTCTCATCAAGTATGTGAACCTTTCATATTGGAGCTTTAGTGAATTTGTGGAAGACTTAATAAAGGTCTTTACATTTCGAAAGCTGTAAATAATGAAACTAAATAGCTTGTAAATTTTAATGTAGGCTATTGGGTAGTGACCGTATTTCAATGCTGTCCAAAGGAAAGGAAGGAAAACTGAGACGAAATCAGTCATGTTGTTAACTTGAATTTAACTTTTGCCATTAACTATTAATCCACTTAACTGAATGCTGTATTTTTCTACTATGTGTGTGGCAATCATTGTAATAATCCTCAAGTGTTTGACCAAACTCTGCGTTCACATATTCAACATATATTCACCATTGTTCGTTAAAGAAGTTCTCTTTCGGAAGTTAATAGAAACTGCAACTCTAATTATTGTTCTAGTTTGCCTTATCATGACATTATTTCTTGTGTATGAACTGGAGGCAGTGACATTATTGTAATGTGGGCTTCTGCTAGGTCAGCTTTAGGAAGGAAACTGCAATCCCCATAGGGCCAAGTCACCTCCATTTTTAGGGCCCAGGCTTTTGTTAGCTTAGACAGGCTGGCCTGCCAATTGTTCTCCACCCAAAATCATTACATCCGCAGCCACTTCTGAAAACATCTTCTCTCGTCGTCTCTGATGTCTGGTAAATCTGTATGGTGTCAAGCACACTCTTGTGGGCTATTGTGCACATAACAGGCATGTATAATGTACAGTAAAGTTGACCACTGATGAAAACAATTGAGCATAATTTAGAAAGGATGTCTATCAAAATAGTGTCCTCTAACTATACTGACATTTAAAGGTGGTTGGATAATGAAATGTTTCTAACCTCAGATATTTCCCTGTCTTTTAGCCACAGAGCAGAAGACCTATATCTCTACAGCAAGGTCATCTGAAGACCACAGAGCTACAGCAAGGTCATCTGAAGACCACACAGCAACAGCAACGGCATCGGAGGACCGCAGAACTTCAGCAACGTTAGCTGAAGACAACAGAACTACAGCAAGGTCATCGGAAGACCACAAAACTACAGCAAGGTCATCTGAAGACCACACAGCAACAGCAACGTCATCTGAAGACCACACAGCAACAGCAACGTCATCTGAAGACCACAAAACTACAGCAACGTCATCTGAAGACCACAGAACTATAGCAACATCATCTGAAGACCACAAAACTACAGCAACGTCATCTGAAGACCACAAAACTATAGCAACGTTATCTGAAGACCACAGAACTATAGCAACGTTATCTGAAGACCACAGAACTATAGCAACGTTATCTGAAGACCACAGAACTACAGCAACATCATCTGAAGACCACAGAACAAAAGAAACATCACCTGAAGACCACAGAACAATAATAATAACATCACCTGATGACCACAGAACTATAGCAACGTCATCTGAAAACCACAGAACTACTGACCACAACACCGAGTCTTCAAACTCCGGCACGGCTTGGAGTTCGGACAGCAGCACAGAGCGAGAGCATACAGACTTCACTCGCCTGCTCCCCAGCTTCTCCCAGGGTGGCCACTCCTTCCTGGACGCTCGGACCATTCGGGACACCCCGAGTGTGAGCTGGCCATCGACCAGTGATCTGGACGCCCCCTCGCAGACGGACAGCACGTATGTGTCCTCTACCATGAGCCGGATGGGAGAGCGCACCCTGCTGTCCATCATCTCCAACAGCACCTCCACGTACACCTCTGAGGAGTCCAGCTCTAAGGTCTGGGTGGAGGGCACTGGGGCAACCTCCCATGGCAGGGGGACCGGTAAGGGCGACGGTACCACGTCTCATGAGTTTGATCTGACTGGTGCTACCTCGGACTCCCAGCACACCACCAACAGTACTGAGACTGGGAAGTCCACCGAGACCGAAGGGCCCAATCTGTCCACATGGACGCAGTCTCAGACCAGCCAGAGCAACATCACTCAGCAGGGTTTGGAGCAGACATCCGAGACTGGTGTAATCCTCAGCTCCACGCCGCCACTCACCGTGGTCAACAACAACGGAGGCCAGGGGACAGACGTGACGGACACCAGCCGCACCTACAGCGGCGGGACGTCCCACACCGAGTGGCAGGGGGGCGTCGGGGCGTCCACGTCTCCGCTCTTGTCCTCAGAGAGCAGCCACACCGGCGCGTCCCAGCCTGACGGCGGGGAGAGGACGGTGACGCACGTGCATGAGGGCGAGCTGTCCACCGAGCCCTCCACCGGCTCCATGAGCACGGGCAGCCGCCAGGAGACGGACGGCGTCCACCCACTCACCGAGGAGGGGACGACCCACATCCTGGGCCTGACCACTGCTTCTCCCAGGGTCAGGGGAGGCCCCACCACTCGGGACGACTCCGTCTACTACAAGCCCTTCACCCCCGAGACGGAGGGCCCCACACAGCCCAGCGAGGCGCTGCCCTCCACGGCGTCAGAGCCGGCCACTCAGAGTCCACAGCAGACGGAGCGGGACAGAGCAGGCGAGAGGGACACCCAGGGGGTGCCCACCGAAGCTCCCAGCACCAGCGCCGCCGCTCCAGCCACCTCCACCTCCACCTCCACCTCCCCCACCCCCCTCACCACCCGCCAGCTGGAGCCCAGCTCCACGGCAGAGACCCACACCCCGCGCACCACCATCGTCACCACAGACACCACGCAGGGGCCGCCCCAGAGCACCCCCTCCACCCCGGCTGTGCCGCCCGGCTCCAGGACCGGGGGCTCCCACACCCACAGCCCGACCGGCGGGGAGCAGACGGGGACGGGGGGTCTGTCCACAGACGTGACCACGCTGCACCTGGAGACCAGCACGGCCACTCCGGGCAACACCACGGCCCAGCGCCGGCCCACCACCGCCTCCTACAGCAAGAGCGCCCCCACCAGGGCCCCAGTAGCCACCACAGCCGGCCACACGCCGGGCCGCACCACCGTCCAGCCTGAGGCCACCACCACGCAGATGGCCATCACGTCTGCTACGCCCGTTCCAGGTCCGTCCGCCAGAAATCCCACATTATGCAGCTATGCAGCTCTCGGGGCTCAGGGCGTGTTCCCTCTGCGGTCAGCCGAAACGCACGGAGTGTGAACAATGTATTTTTATAGCATGGTTAGACTGTTGAGCAAGCACTTAGCACATTATCTTAACACATTGATTATGTGTGTTATTAGGTGTTAGAACTATTGACACCTTTACAGTTAGTATTAAATCATCGTGAGGTTCTGTGTTGCGTAACTGAGCGGCAGTTTGGAGCTCTGGGGCTTATATCCTGTTCTCCTTCCCAGGGCTTCCATGTGGCTCCCAGTTCTGTGCCAACGGGGGAACTTGTATGGCACTCCCACATGGGAACGCTCACAGCTGTGCCTGCCTCCCAGCGTGGACAGGACCCACATGCACAAAGGGTGAGTTCACACACTCCCATTCTCTAAACAAACCTCTCAAACCTCCCAGCTTTGGACGTCAGCGTTCTTCATTCAGTTGTGAAATATAGCAGTTTTTAATGGTCATGCTGTAAACAGTTGTTTCAGTGTATTACTTGTTGTTGGTGTTCAGATGATAGTGAAAACCCTTTATGACCTAGTGAGTCCCTTTTTATCTGCATTTATGCTTTGGATTGACTTGAAGCAAAAATAAAAGAATGAATTTAGACTGATTTTGAAATTCCTTAATCACCTATTAAGCAAATCTTTTCCAAGCTGAAGGGGTATTCAAAGTCTCCCCAGAAGTTGCATAAGAACTCACCATCAGACATCCCTGTAATGCAATGTCATGGGTTTGACTGATGAGCTGTTGGGTGTTGAGGGTGTGGCGGTGTGTCGTGACTCTCCTCTCGTCCTCCTCCAGATGTGAATGAGTGTGAGGCGAACCCCTGCCCTCCCGGCTCCACATGTGTCAACACCAACGGCTCCTTCAGCTGTGAGTGCCCCCTCGGCTCCGACCTGGAGAACGGCCGCGAGTGCACCAAGGGTGAGCTGAAACACACACGCGCACAGTACACACACAAAATGTTAGTCAGTTAAGGTAATACACTGGAGTCAAAGTGTTTAGGCCTTGTAGATCCTTCAAAAAGCCATACTGTTCCATGAAATCCAATAGAACACTAACCTGAGTCTTCATGATGGCTTCTGATTCACAGTGAAAGCCTTCCTGGGGTCCTTCAGTGTCAACAGCACACATTCCAACTCGCTACATGAAATCGAAGGAGAGATAAAACATCTGGTAAGGACTGTCACCTTTTTGGAGAGGAGGTGAGGGGGGAGGAAGGGGGGCTTGTAACTCCTCTCCCGGTTACTCTGGCTTGTGTCAAAATGGAGGGAGGTGTGTTAAGGTTGGATGAGAGTGAGATGTGACCCTGCTGTGTTTGTGTTGCAGCTGAACGCTACCCTCTCCATTCTGCGGGGCTACATACGCTCCTCTTGTTATCGGTGAGTGGTGTTTTCTTGAACAAGCAAACACACACACACACACACACTGACAAAATCACCTATATTCTCTATCTGTGTCATTAAAAGTTTTAAAGGTAACGTCTGTTTTGGTCACAGTAATAGAACCCTTCGAAATGGCAGTGAGGAGTGGAGCATCAGGGCCGTGAACATGTTCTCCATCTCGGCCGACGTGAACAGAACCGTCATCTCCAACAGCATCCAGGTGGCCCTGAGGAACTGCAGCCAGAACCCGGCACACTGCCGTGTGCACGAGTACAGGCTGTCCTATCACGGTACTCGCCTGCCTCCTCCACTCCTCTCCTCTCCTCCTCCACTCCTCTCGTCTCCTCCTCCACTCCACTCCT
Source organism: Sardina pilchardus (assembly GCF_963854185.1). Classification (NCBI taxonomy): domain Eukaryota; kingdom Metazoa; phylum Chordata; class Actinopteri; order Clupeiformes; family Clupeidae; genus Sardina; species Sardina pilchardus. The sequence goes on from NC_084997.1 coordinate 5,026,498, forward strand.
CTCCTCTCCTCCTCCACTCCTCTCCTCTCCTCTCCTCCCACCTCTTCCTCCCTCTCTCGGCCATCCGCCCCCACTCTGGGTTTTTCCACTCTGCTGTCTATGAAGAGCATTTGGACTCTGCTTATCATTTAGATAAGACTCCTTTGAGGGCTTGAGTGTTCCATGTGCTCTTTGTGTGGGGTAGTGCTGTTAAGTTTTCATCGGGGAGAGGGTGTCCGCCAGATACGAAGTGGGCTGGTTGAGTAAGCACAACAGCCTGTGTGGGCTCTATAAGAGAGGTGGACTACTAGAGCAGGTGGCTGCTATAACTTTATTATTAGTCAACATATTGTCAACGGATGGAGAATAATAATACCTTTCTATTCCAGTGTTATACTGTAGTTCTGCTTGTATTTACCACTTACTGTTTCAATGAGTAAGATAGGAACTTTCAGTACGTTCAGCACACACAGGAACACATTTTATGTCATTTTTGCTGCAGGTTTGTCAGACATACTGTACATCCTATGGGATCCTATGGGGTTGGTATGTGTGTGTCCTGAGCAGGCCTCCTGAACATGTCCTGTGTGTGTCTTGTGTGTGCTGCAGTGGAGAGCCTGTGCAGAGAGCAGAGCCACGAGTGTGACCCCGAGCGCTCCGTCTGCAGAGACGACAGCGGCACCCCGTACTGCGAGTGCCGGGAGGGCTACTACAAACACCACGACCAGGACAAGACTTGCCTAGGTAGGCATTGGCCTCCCGCCGTCTGATTCCATAAACAGTGAATGCTTACAAGGACTGCCACACAGTGTTATATCATATTTTCTTTGTTGAGGTTGAGGTAACAGTCTGCAGTTTGCAAAGTGACACAGTACACGTGACTGGATATGCTGAATTTGAGTCATTTGTAATATTGTTTTTGTACTGTTTTACATTCAAGCTTGTGGTGATGGCTATCAACTGAAAAATGGCGTCTGCGTCAAGTGAGTAGTATATTTTGCATTGCGCTGTACTGCATATACAGCTAACTAGGCTACATTTGTGTCTGGGCCATTATCATTCACAACTAAATTTTTTTATTATTATTGTAGTTGCACATTTGGTTTTGGAGGATTCAACTGCACAAATTGTAAGTACTTATATATTCCCGGTCCTAAATACCTTATATAATGCTAAAGACATACACGCTCCCAGTAGTCCTCATCAATTACAAATAAAATAGACTTGCCACTGTTTAGCCTAGAAAGTCTCAACTGACCAGTTGTGTAGGATACATCTGAAATCTTTAGCTTTAACTCTAAGGAAATAACCACTTAACAGTGGTTCAGACCGTATCAGTCTAATGTCCTGTATGTGTTTGTGTTTCTGTCTGCTTGTGTGTGTGCCTGTGTACATTTAGTCTACAAGCTGATCGCCATAGTAGTGTCGCCAGCCGTCGGAGGGCTTCTTCTGATTCTGACCATTGCTCTTATAGTGACTTGCTGCAAGTAAGTATTGTGTTACTTATGTACATTCATTTGACAACGTTCATGAAACGTTCATTAGGAACAATACAAACTCAATATAAAATGTGACTGCCTTTCTTCATCAGTGCGTCATTGTTTATCAATGTGTTTGTGCATTTCCTTTCCAGGAAGGACAAAAATGACATCAACAAAATCATTTTCAAAAGTGGAGACTTACAGATGTCTCCATACGCTGACTTCCCCAAGAGTAACCGTGTGTCCATGGAGTGGGGCAGAGAGACCATAGAGATGCAGGAGAACGGCAGCACCAAGAACCTCCTGCAGATGACCGACATCTATTACTCTGTACGTACAATACAGCTCCACACCACCACCCTGTGGCTGCTGGAGAATACATCATTGTCTCTGTGTTTTGAGTTTGGCCATATCGCCGAAAAGGAAGTCATTAACCACAGAAAAATCTAAATTAATAAAAACATTGACAAGTGGACACTGGATAGGTCTTTTCCAAGATTTATAATAGATTTATTAGTTTGTAATTTTTTTCTTGTTTGTCAGATTTTAAAATGAAAAAATATAGACTATGTCATGCATTGATTGTGCTCATGATTGTGCTCATCTTCCCCATGAAGAAAAATAAAATAGCTGTAGGGTATGGTGGAAATCACTAGCTGCATCAGTCAACTATTTGTGAGCAATTCCCTTTCACCGTGCAGTGCTAGAGCACGAGTTGACCCATAGACTGTAAATATCCACATCCTCCCGATCCCCACATAGGATATCTTGTGTGGTGGCACGCCCTGCTTCGCGTATGGATTTCCCCCCCGTGAGGTAAAGCATAACATCTGGAGTTCACAGTTCTCTTTCTGTGTGTTGTTTGTTCTGCAGCCGGCCTTGCGTAACTCGGACCTGGAACGGAACGGCCTCTACCCGTTCTCCGGGCTGCCCGGCTCGCGCCACTCCTGCATCTACCCAGCTCAGTGGAACCCCTCCTTCATATGCGACGACTCGCGCCGCCGCGACTACTTCTGACTGAGCTCCCAGCGCAGGGGGCAGGGGGCAGGAGGCAGAGGACCAGGAGGAGCTCAATCAGAGGACACACAATTACCCTCCAATGAAACTTGGGCAGGACAAGACTTGGGTTTTAGATTGACCACTGCTCACCACGCAATGTGAAGCACTACAGGCTGGAAATGTAGATGATGGAGGAATTATTATTTTTATTATTATTATTATTTTTATTATTTGCCTGTGGAAAGAGAGGATGTTGGACATGCCTAAGTTTAAAATCCCAAGGTGACCATCAAAAGACTGTGAAAATAATGTGACAAGCCGAAGCTGTTTTTTGCAAACAACTATTCAGTATTAGCAAATCCAGGTTTGCACTAAGGACTTTCCCAAAAACTGTGTATCTCTGAAGCCATAAATCAAAGAGGTATTTATAATAGTGTTAAGGGATGTGAAACGTTGTTGTTGTTTAGTGGTGTGTGTGTGTGTGTGTGTGTGTGTGTGTGTGTGTGTGCACATATCCGTGTGTTTATTTGGCAGAAAAGGTATGTAGCAGTGATTTGTTAAGCAATGGAAAATACCCTTAACATTTGTATTTGGCCTTTCATTGCATATTGTGGAAATATGGGTTTGTTGATCATGAGGAGTTTGGATTTCACAAGAATAGGCTGAGAAAACAAATCAGTGCCACGATCCCATAGTCATTAATATCTCACTTGAATGAGAAAAATGAACTGGACAGCCAACATTTTGTCATGAACACTAAACATGTTGGTATTTAAATAATCATTTTACCATGGAGGGCTGCTGTGGGACTATTCTTTGAGTTATTATATAAATAAATGATCAAGGTTTACTAGAAAATCTTACAGTAGATGAGCAAGAAGCCTCCTAAGAGTAAGAACATAGTTTGTCACTTGTCAGTTTGTAGTGATACCCAGAGGCTGGGCTAGAGAACCCATGTTGAGACTGCCTTGCCCTCGTGTTCACACACATCTACATCTTTGTGTGTGTGTGTGTGTGTGTGTGTGTGTGTGTGTGTGTGTGTGTGTGTGTGTGTGTGTGTGTGTGTGTGTGTGTGTGTGTGTGTGTGTGTGTGTGTGTGTGTGTGTGTGTGTGTGTGTGTAGTCAGGACATGTCCATCAGATGTACTATATTTGTACCCACAGAAGCCTGCTATTTTGTCTGAGGAATTCAGTGACCTTTTGTTCGTGTGCTGTGGATTACTCTGGCGTTTTAGTCAGACATGTATATTTAAAGAATAAAACATGAATTGTTTCAACTGTTTTTATCAATTTCTTAAATGTATGTTTGCGATCTATTGGTGGTGAGTGCTTTTGTGGTATCACATCCTGCCAATTTCCTATACCATTGGTCATATTTACTGATAGACTTAGAGATAGGCTTACTGTCAAAACTGTCAGAATATTTAATCTGGTTTAAAAGTTATGGCAGAGGAGGAACACAGTCACTTCTTATTCAAATGTCTTAGACTATAGTTAAAGGGACCGCACGCTAGAGGAAGCCTGAATGTTTGTGGACACTGCAGATGGTAAGAGTAGCCATGGAAGTCAGGATGAATGCCCTTATATTTCAAATGTTGAACTGGACAGTATCTTCTGCCTAGTTGCCTACATCTGTTATGCCTCCTGTCCTGTTTTTTTGCCAGCAATATGAAATGCTCAATCGTGTTCGAATCGTCTTGTTGTGATGTTGGCTTCCAGCTGTGAAGCCTCCTCGACTAGAAGCCCCTTGACCTCACTGCAGAGACAGACCAGAGTGACCGCAGCAGGCATTCTGCTCCCTCCATGTTACATGGCTCCTACTGCTACATTTTTATTTTATTTTTTAAATCTACCTCGGATCTTTTGATCTTAAGGCCCCTATCTTCATCACTGTCAATTCTATTTACAGCTTTGGGACAGCTGTGAATCTGGGTGTTGGACAATCTCTATTCAAGAAGAAGACTGTTGGCTTGTGTCACAACATGTCAAAATTGTTCAATTCATGAAGGACATCTGTGAGAAAATACGTTTTGCATTGGCAATGCAATGTAATTTAAAATTAATTCCAGGAAAAAGTAACTCTCTAACTTAAGCTTTAATTCCAAGTTGGATTTTGAATACCTCTTTTTACTCAATGGGGTGCCAATACAGTATATAAATGGCGTGTCAATGGATGTTTAAGAAGGTTTTAGGATCAGGATTCTGTGCTTTACTTGACATTGATATAAAGTAGTTCTTTAGCTTACACATATTTTTTTATTGGTATAGTTGATCTACATTTTATCATTCTCATTTTCAATTTCAAAATATTAAAATCTTCTTACATATTCAAAGTGGCTGCCAAGAGGGTTGACAATGACAGAAGAGTTACTCTTATTCTTACCTATCAATTTACTCAAACAGAAGATCACAATAAATATGAACAGTTCGAAATTGAGTTCCTGCTGTCAGCTACAAATGAAATAAAAGTATGTCCAACTAGTGTGTAGTTTAAGTTATGCATGTTTTCAAATATGCAAGTTAGCCCCTAATTTTATCAAACCAAAACATACATCTTTTGCCAATAACTGATAAGATCTCTTGTGTTTCTATTATGCATTGACATAGTTTACTTAATTTACAAACTGAACTTTTGCAAAGTTTGTGCAAACAAGCCTTGTTTAACAGCAAGAGAAAACATGTGTGACACCTTCATTTGGAGATGGAGCCCAGTGACCCACACCCACCGCAACACCATTGTCACCACGGACACCACTCACAGGCTGTCTAAGAGCACCCCCACTCATCTCCATAGATCAGTGGAGCACCCCCTGCTGCAGCTTCAGTGCACTGTGGCAAGTATGTTTGGTATCTCCATGTGACTTTACATTGGTGTAGCTACTTCCCTAAATATTCTTTAACAATCTTACAAACCGCATGTATGGGATAATCTTTCTTCAGCTATTTTTTAAAGCTCCACCATGAGAAAAATGGCATCAGTCTTTGTGTTTATTTTTCATGTAGGACAGATGTCCTCATACTCTGACTCCCCCAAGAGTAATTGATGTGGGCTTACCTTTTTACTTTGTACAGGTCCACACTACCACCTAGTGGCTGACTCCAAGAATGGCATACAGAATTGTGCTTCCCTGAACTCCCATGAACTCCTACAACTGGTATGACCCTTGACACAATATATCGGCACAATATATAAGTGTATAGACATTTAAATGATAGAGCATTGAGATATTAACTATTAACACTCTCTCTCATATTCACTCTCAAGTGTAATATACAAGTGTACATGTCACATGTTGGTGACGCTATTTTGTGTCACACAACACACTGCAAAATACAGTAAGGGGAGCTGGATATGATTTACCTTTTCATTCACATTTGTATTGTGGTCACGTTTATGTAGAGGCAGAGAGATGCATAACTGTTACAGAGCATTTTGCCTGCATGGTTTCCATAGCCATGACAAAGAAACATGATCACATCTTATTCAGATCACTTAGACCAAAGATCCTCCGCTTTAACCCTCTCTGCTACTTAAAAGGACAGTCAGAGGCAAACCTCGTAGAATGTTTCCCTAGAAGTTACATTGGCATCCTCAGGAAACTTTATAACAAGGAAACTTGTTGATTGGCTCACATCAGGGGTGTCAGACTCATATAGGCAGCGGGCTGGATTTGTTGGAATTACATCTTGTGGGGGTCGTCATTGTCATGGTCATTCTCATGGTCATCATTTTTTCTGCATGGGTGACAGATTGTTGTTTGATAATATACTACACATGAGCAAACAAGGCCTATGGGTTTATAATGTACTGCTGTCTGCCCATTCTTTGAAATAATACCTTCCATGTGAGTCTTTCTCTTTTTCACCTGCATTGAGATGGCCATACCAACAAAATATAATTGTTGGGGCAACAAAACCCCAGATTTTCTTTTCTGCATCTTCCTTACTTCCTTAGGATGGCTGAGGCCTATGATAGGTTTAATTGATATATCCTATCACAGAGTTATTGCTTATTACAGATAGGCTAGTGATGGCAACAGCTGGAAGTGTTTTTTTTTATTTTTCTATTTTAAGATTCTTCCTTTATATCCAAAACATCTGGTGGGCTGGCTGTATGAAATCTGCTGGCGGGCTGGATCTGGCCCCTGGTGCATAAATGTCATATTTACCTTGATCACTACTATGTCAACTAGGTTATCCAATTCAATAATTAGGATCAACACTTTTAGACATGCCCCTAGACCAAGTGGAATCCAAATGGAATGTTTCCACACCACAAGACCTTGAGTTAGGCTACTCCTGTCCAAAGTATTTGAATCAGGCCTATGCAAGATTTAACTATTTAAGCTACCAACCAGAGCCTTATTCAGTTTAGGCTATATAGCCTAAGCCTTCTATGACACTTTTACAGATGTAGCCTATATAGACTAACTGTTTACGGATTTGGTTTAACCGAATTGTTTGAAATGTCGACCAGTGAAAGAAAATCTGACCTGTTCAGCAACAGATATTCTGCACACAACGGTTTACGATGAAAACGGCTTGCCATAGACTAACATGAAACCGGCTTGCTTTAGTTACCGCCCACTCCTCTGAGAGGGTCGTCTGACAAGCGCAGCAGTTGAGCGGCAGTTGAGTTGTACCGGGAGTGCTGGAGTGAGGTGTGGTGATGAACTGTGGTGTCACAGATGAGCTTTTTTGTCGAACATCGATCTCTTTTCAGTTAGTATTTTTATTTCCAATATTTTTACATTCGTTACCGGCTTTACACAGCCATAAACAGCCGCTTAAATAAAGACTGACTGTGAAACCCTCAAGGTAAGAGTGAAAATCTGTGGAGATTCGTTGACGTTATTACTGTAACTTAACTGAATGCAAAGTACGCTAAGTGACATGATAGTTAGCAATCACATGTTAAGTTAGCCCAGAGACGCCTTTTAAAGTAACTAGACAATATTTGGTTAGCCTGTTAGCCTGCTAGAATGGGATATTTAACAACCGTTCGGGATTTGATTGGTCGCGTGGTTAGGTTCTTTAACTCCGGAAAATAAAGGGGTCTGGTTGTCAGTAAGCAACGACGTTAATGATAATAAGACTTTGAGATGAAAATCAATGGGCGTTAACCGTTAAGTAGCTTGTTGTATTACATTATTAATTTTTAAAATAGTTTAATAAAATTCTCAGGGCTTCTGACGCTTTATTATTTGACGTTAACCTTAACTTCTCTAGTAAAACCGGTGTTTTTGTCCCTCTCTTCAGCGTCTCGTGTCAACTTGTGGAGTCCAGATCCGAAACCACGCAGAGGAAATGGCACCAGCCTTAACTAAAACAACAAAAAGTGGGATCCACTTGTCATCTTCTCTTTTGACTGATAGTATGGGTCCAGACACTCCGGTTCCTGGGATCGACATAGATCCTCAAATGAAATTGCTGGAGGACAGTTACAGTCAGAGGATGTGGTTGGATTTATCCTCATTGCCCTTTCTGGACACTTGCGGCTCGAAAAATCCTCTGGAGTATCCAGATGTGCTGCTGCAGCCTTTGCTGCAAGGCTCGGGGTATTATAAAACAGTGCTGCTGTCCAACCCTCGAGCCGTGGTCGGCCACCTAGCAATCAACAAAACGAAAAAGTCTCTGGTGGCTCAAGGCGACATATTGTTGCCCCCCTTGCCTGATTTTAGCAGCACAAGGAATGCTCCCGCTGGCTTGAAGCTGCGTCAGCTCAGCAGTTCTGTTCCAGAGTCCCTTGGCATTTGTAATTCTCCCTCACTGATTCAGGGTAACCCAGGAGACCACTCACCCCAGAGTAGTGCTGCTGCTTCTGCAAATCCCACACACAGAAAATGTGCGGGTGATATCATGGGGGTAGGTCATCGAGCGCGGCACTGGGGACCTAGGTGCTCTCAGAGACCGCCAGGGTCAGTATCGGTTGAGCAGGCAGTGAGAGGCCAGACCCTGCGACACCTGTCCGAGCATGGGAGCTTGGTGGCAAGGACTGAGCGCATCCAGAGACGACTACAAGCTCTGCTGGGGGAACATGCATTCCGACACTGCACCCAGCAGCTGGAAGGACTTAAGGCAAAGTTCCTCCAAAAGGACCTCACGCCCACAACACCCAAACAGCCCACCAGCCCTTCTGCTGCCGGGAGCCCTGCTCCATCTACAGACTCAAAGTCAATATGTGTTCAAGCAGAGGCAGACTCACTGGCCGCGGTTACTATGAGCAACGAGACTCAGACAGGTGCTGTGTCTACAGAGAGCTCGGTCGACATCCAGAACTTTGCCCGCTGTGCCAGCGCTGCCCTGCGTGGGGTCCAGTCAGCTCTGGACTCGGATGCCACAGAGACCAGCTCAGATGAAGAGTGGGAACCAAAGGCTTCAGGGACCCGCACTCAGTCTGTGTAAGTACTGTAGCTGGAGAAAGCACAAGTTCATTGACTGAAGTATCCCATTACAGTAGTATTAATAAGTTATTATCTGGTAACTACTGTGAAATAGTTAAAGTGTGGTATTTATCCTTTGAGCAGTCACAAAGGACACTTCCTTCTGGAGTGAGTGGTTAAAACAAAATCACGTGAAGTATTCATATTCTTGTGTGAAATATAATAATACTACTGATAAAGTAGACCCTCTATGACCAACTACATATCAAATAGGAGTTTAAAAATGTGAAAACTAAGACAAAATCGTAAAAAACACACACAAAAAAGCACCACTAGGCCTACTGTTTTTGTTTTGACACATTTCAAACAGGTCCTGTGAGTATACATACATCATGGACCAATGCAGAGGGCAAGTTAAAAGCAAGAAAGTCCATCAGGAGCCTCCCCCTCTCCCCTTTATTGTAGTTTGATCTTCATTTCCTTTTGTAGTCTGAGTGCTGTAGGGTAAGGGGGTGGGCTGTCTGGAAGCTGCATTAGCCTGACCTCCTCTGTCCTCGCCAGGAGACCCCTCCTAACCTACACGCATCATCACAGGACAGTGTAGCATGAGCCTCTCTTCTGTATGGATTTACTGTGAAGAGTTGAGACGAGTAGAGTAGGAGAAGTATTTTCTGTCCTTCTCTTGGTGTAACGGTCTCACAGCTGTGTAAATACTGAAATTGTACCCATTAGGGGCAGGATGTGCGAGATTATGTAAAAAGTATAGACTAGGCATAATGCTCAGAAACGTTTGGCAGAGACTACATGTGGAGGAACCACATAGCCTAATCTGAAAACTGTCCTTATTTCAAATGAGAGACTTTATGTGATGATGACATCCTAGATTGCCTGTACTTAATGACTCTCAAAGAAGGTTAGGCATGAATCTCAGTAGGTGGTGTGAGCGTGAGATGTGAGCGTGTTGCCTATGTATGCCACTATGTGATTCCATCTCAGGTTGGCTTAGGCGCCTCTTGAGTGAAAGGCAGTTAGTTATTACAGGTCTGGAAAAGCAGTCGGCCATGTTTATGTGTGCTGGTAGTGCTGCACTCCACCCATACTCCAGTGTTGTTGTTATTTTTCCTTTTTTCCCTCTATTAACCTGCCACACACATTTTTCCACATGTTCTCATGGACGTGTACACACTTGCATGAGCCAACACATCAGCACATTTGGGGAGAACAATATTGTGCTCTCCTGTTGCACCCGGTGCAGATGAGTGTCCGTGTGTAAGCGCATGCAGCTGTATTGTGAAATGCCCCCCATGGGCCTGGAGGATGAGGAGAGAGCAGCAGAGGCTCCTACAGTGCACCGCTCTCCTCCCAGCACCCCCCTCTCCAGCGGTGGGTAAACAAACAGGAGACCTCGCAAAGCTGTCCTCCCAAAGGACAAGCCCTTCATGTTCTCTCCTCTGAAGTCTCACTGGCTCTGTGAACTCACCAGAGGGTGGTGAATGCATGTGTGTGTGTGTGTGTGTGTGTGTGCACGATGTGTTGAGGGGGTGAGAAAGGGGGATGGTTGCGTTGGAATTTGTTTTTCATCCAGATGGATTATGAATCTGACTTTTTTTCCTAAAGCTAGAAGGACAGATTTTTGAAAGGGCCTCTTGCCTCACTAAGAAAAAAACAAAACGGTCAAACGACTGGCAGCAATGGCTGTCAAGCAAAAAATGTAATATTAATTCAAATGAAAAGCAAAAAAACATTACAGACATTGAATCGAAGCTTTTGCAGAGAAACACTTATTCTACAGATTTTCTCTAGATATCAAATATCAGCCCTAAGCAGAGAAACACTGTTATTTTCCAGAGTTCTCCTGTACAAATAATTGCAATTATAAGAATAATACTGTACTTGAAATAACAGTTGTTGTTTGTATACAGTTTTTAAAAAGATCAGGAGAGATGAGGTGGAAATGAAAGCCCCACTGCCCCACTCTACCTCAGGGTGCCTGCATGACCTGATTTCTCCCCTGGGCCTCTCGTGGCCGGCCCCCATGGCCCGGTTACCTGAGAGACTCCCCTGGAATGCGCTCGGCGCTCTGCGGGGTGGGGTGTGGGCAGGCAGACGATCCAGTGGGATGTTGGTGGGACGTCTCTTTGTGAGGCCTCTTGTCTCCTGGGTAAACGGCACTCTGCGTGACAAAAGGGACTCAGCTTTACGAGATCCGGGAAGCAGACGCGGGGGAGCGGGAGGAGAGGAGGAGGAGGCCGAGCGGGAGGAGAGGAGGAGACTTGGCCTCGTCCCCCTGGCCCTGGCCCAGCTGGGCCGCAGTGCTCTGTCTTCACTGGAGCTCATTCTCCTCCCCTGCATCAACACGGCCTCGTGAACCACATGTGAAACACGCCAGCGCTGTTCTGAACAGTCTACTTGGGTGTAGCACTTCACTTATGGGCTCCTACCCAACTAACCACTTTCAGTTTCAAATTGCACCGTGAGCCCCATCCTTTAAAAGTGAAAAGCATCAGGTAAAAATAACAGCTTGTGCGTGAGGCATCTCGCGTATCTGATAGCGGACATCTCTGTAGCGTGTTGACACTGCGGCTGCTGCAGTGGTTTTCATGTGAGAGAGTGTGACGCTAACCCGAACGCGGGGGCCTGGCTGACGTCAGTAGTACTAGCGCTGGCATTGGGCTGGTGCCGCCTCACACGTGTTTGCAATTTTAGGCGGTGGAGAGGCCAGTTCTTGGAAAGAGCGGCACGCCCATGCATTTGTTATTCCCCTTTTCTGTGGAATAGTAGTATTACGTTTTTGAGAAGCGCATGAAGTGAAATGCCATAATTTGGACTTTGGATTTTACTGTAGTAAGTAACAGTAGCCGTTGAGAGGGGTTGTTGACATTTCAGGGTTAGCATTAACACCAACTTCCTGGTCCACATGAGTCTGCTGACTTTTTAAGGTCTCCTTAATCCTCCCCAGAGTAGGTGTGTGGTTTTTGGAAGTGCGTGCGTGCGCACTGTGTGTGTATGTGTGCGTGCGCTTTGTAACAGACTCAGTGTGTGTGTGTATGTGCGCTTTGTAACAGACTCAACATGCCTCTGTGTGTGTGTGTGTGTGTGTGTGTGTGTGTGTGTGTGTGTGTGTGTGTGTGTGTGTGTGTGCGCGCTTTGTAACAGGCTCAGTGTGTGTTTGTGCTGTAGTTCTTCATCTTCATGGTACCTAAGCTGCAGAGTTGCCGGGGGCTGTTTGTTTATATAGTGGTCAGGGGAGAGTTGCTGCATCAGCAGGGGAAATATACACAGGTGTGTGTGTGAGCGTGTAAGTGTGTGTGTGTGTGTGTGTGTGTGTGAGTGTGTAAGTGTGTGTCTGTGGTGTACCCTTCTGCTCCACCGCTCTGTAAATATTCCTGGAATTTTCCTATAACCCCAGCACAGGCTTAGAGGCCACTCTGTCTATTATGGTGCTGTGTGTGTGTGTGTGTGTGTGTGTGTGTGTTTATGTGCTCATGTGTGTGTGTGTGTGTGTGTGGACTGGTGAGGAGGAAAAGGAGGTTGACCCAGACAGTTGAATGTGGAGTAAGAAGGACAACATGTGAGCCTCTCTCTACTCTTCCCTATCAGCACAGTCAGAGGCCTTTCATCTAGCAGCAGCCCTGTCAACTACCTGCAAAACGGGACATTTGGATGTCACAGAAAAGGGCGCATGACAGGTAGTCTTTTGGCTGCTATAGTGGAGAGCAGGCAGCCCTCCATCCCTCTAGCCATCCATCCATCCATCCCTTTATCCATCCATCCATCCATCAGTGCTTGTGCTGTTATGCTGGCCAGCCTCTCCTTTTGATGTGCTGATTGGCCCAATGAGTTGACCCAGATAGGCCGTCCTGGCCGGGTAAGAGGGAAGCCACTAGCTCTCCCAAGGTCACCGCATGCGCGGCTCCATGGCAACCTGGCAGTGTAACACGGGAGCCTGGAACATGTGCCCAGGAATATGAGGAGGGAGGAGCGCGCGTTCATTTGGAAACAAGACCAGGGGCTTGACTCATACAGTACATGACCTCTGGAGTGCCTAGGGTGCAGGGAATGGGTCTGGCTAAACCATTGACTTTTGTGTTGAAAACATGTCTACCTCCCTTGACTCTGTGCTACCATTAACACCAAACAAAATGGAGTTGATTGTGTTTACTCTGTAGCATGTATGCCACTTTGACATTCACCCATCGGCTTGTTGGTTTGCTTAGTGATCATGACAAGACAGGCTATATTGCTATCCATTACATCTTGTAGACAGCTTATGAGAGATCAGTATTCACTACAAGCATACGCATTCACATGCACATTCATGCACTCGGACATCAGATGATCAAATTCTGACATCTACTGTAGGTTAATAAGCAATTTATACTGGACAGTAGTCGCTAACGGCCAGTGAGCCAGACAGTGCTCTTACAGTGTGTCAGTCTGGTGTGTCTGTCTGACCGCTTTCCCCCTGCATGTGTGTGTGTGTGTGTGTGTGTGTGCATGCATGTGTGCGTGCATGCGTGTGTGTGTCTATGTGTTTGTGTGTGTTTTGCCTCAGGCGTGGCAGCTCGGAGTGGCGCTGGCAGGCAGAGCGGGCAGAGCTGGCCAGCCGCTGGACGTGGCTGCAGTTGCGGGTGGCCGAGCTGGAGGGCCACATCCAGCAGATGGGAGACCTCCGCCAGCGCATCCTCCACTCCAAGGTAGAGCACAGCACAGCACAGCACAGCACAGTAGCCCTCCCCACAGCAGCAGAGCTGCATCCTCCACTCCAAGGTAGAGCACAGCACAGCACAGCACAGCACAGCACAGCACAGCACAGTAGCCCTCCCCACAGCAGCAGAGCTGCATCCTCCACTCCAAGGTAGAGCACAGCACAGCACAGCACAGCACAGTAGCCCTCCTCACAGCAGCAGAGCTGCATCCTCCACTCCAAGGTAGAGCACAGCACAGCACAGCACAGCACAGCACAGCACAGCACAGTAGCCCTCCTCACAGCAGCAGAGCTGCATCCTCCACTCCAAGGTAGAGCACAGCACAGCACAGCACAGCACAGCACAGCACAGCACAGCACAGCACAGTAGCCCTCCTCACAGCAGCAGAGCTGCATCCTCCACTCCAAGGTAGAGCACAGCACAGCACAGCACAGCACAGCACAGTAGCCCTCCCCACAGCAGCAGAACTGCGTCCTCTCTGAGGAGAAGCCCACGTGAGTTACTAGTTTCACATGGCAGTGTCTCAGGTGTTATGCTCTCACATGGCCATCAGCACTTGGTATAAAAACATCTAAAAACATAACATAACCATTTTTTGGTGTGTATGTTGGTGTCCTGGTGGTGTCCATGTCACCTGTGTGGTGGTGCTCAAATGAGCGGCCCATCTTTCCTGCACTGTCTCCTGCGTGTGACGGCTGCTTTATGCTCCCTGCTGTTCCTGGCCAGGATGGATGTGTTCCTCCTCCCTGTCAAAGGCAGCTGTTACATGCTCAAATCCTGATTTAATTTTGCACCGCTAATCCCATTGTGGCCACTCAGTCGTTAACCGACACGCTTGTGACAGCATAGAGAAATTGCATCTTGGGGTGGGCTTGTCCTTTTAGACTCATGAATCATGAATGTCTGTGTGGAACAGGGATGTATTAGACTAGTGGTAGTGAGTTTGTGTACTGTATTCCCCATACGTTAACTGTGTGTGTGTGTGTGTGTGTGTGTGTGTGTGTGTGTGTGTGTGTGTGTGTGACAGGGTGGCGTGGTGCTGGCTGAGTCTCAGCCCCTGACGGATAGGCAGATCCAGCAGGCTCTGCTGACGGAGACGGCGGGTTTGTCGTTTGCGGCGGGCAGCGCCGGAGAGCTGACCTCTGACCTGGAGATGGAGCCCAGCAGCCCCACACGCCTCCTCAGGAACATCGAGCGACAGGTGAGAGCACGTCAACACTCACTCACACAAGCACACAAGCACTCCTTAGAAAACCTTAGAACCTTATAAAAGCAACTGGTCATTTATTTCATAGTCCTATGGTTATTCCATGATGCAGTAATGATAAGCAGCATTGTTTTATCTCTCAGTAATGCCTTATCATTCATTTGTGTATTCCCATGTTGTGGGCTTGTTGTTTTGGCGCTCTGTAGCTAATTGAAGTGTAGAGGGGGAACAGGCGCCTCCTGTGTATCCTAATCAGCCCAGCCACTTAAATACCCTTACAACAAATAGTGTAATCAGGTCAAGTGGTGCCTTAAGCCCTACTTAGGTTTTTGGGTGAGGAGGTGGAGGAGGTTGGTGCTGCTCCTCCTGCTTTTCCTCAGGGCAGACCGAAGCTGTGATTTGGGCATCTGGCACGCCGATAAGCCTGGCGGACATTATGCTGGTCAGCTGCGGCTGTTTGTCATGGTGATCAGTGTTGTGGGTGTGCACCGGAAACAAAGCACCTAAAGCTGATTGAGTGCCGAGTGGTGCGGTATTGTCTGATTGAGCGCCGAGTGGCGTGGTATTGTCTGGCCGGCTGCAGGTGTTTGTTTTTGTAAAGGGCAGTGGATCGGTGAATTAGGAATGACGAGATGGAGAAGAAGATGGGTATGGAGACATGAATGAAATGAATGAATACATGATCAAATGGATGGATCCATGAATGAATGAATGAATCAAGGAATGAATCAAGGAATAAATCAAGAAATGCAGTATACAGTAATGTATAATGTATAATATATGATACATACATAGAGAGATAGACAGATGAATAAACATGTGTGACCCTGTAAAGCGGAACCAGTCGTTTCGGTAAAAATGACTAAATTAAGTTATTGTGCTCATGTGAACGGCCATAAACTAAGCTTTCCAACGATATGTATATCGAGGGTATTACACAAACTATCGCTAAGATAACCGCATCCAAAGTTGACTTGGTTCTCCTGTCACGATATGCCAGAAGAGGAGAAATCACATCACAGCCGCGCGTGCACAATGGGAATGACAGCAAATGTGTTGAATCTTCGTCGGGTTTAACAGTCAAAACGTATGTTTTTCCGTGAAATGCGTTCACAATATGAAACTGTAGACTGTATACAGTCGAACTATGCGAAAACGTGAAATTCAACATTTTAACCCGGAAGTTTGTTATTGTTGATTTTCTCAAAATAACGTTGTGCGCAAAACGACTGCTTTCGCTTTGAATGGTCACATATGAGTGACAAATTATTAGTCAGATTACTCAGTGTCTTAATGAATACTGGTGTGTGTGTGTGTGTGTGTGTGTGTGTACAGAGTGCCCAGCTGACGCAGATTGTGAACAGCCTGATGCCGCCCCTCAGCCTGTCTCCGTCCTCCTCCCCCATGTCCAGCTGGATGGCGGCTGGCCAGCAGAAGAGGCCCTTTGACAGGTAGAGACCCCCAACACACCGAGACCTCCCACCAGCCCTCTCACACCCCAGCACTGGTGCCATTAGTGCTCACGCAGAGAGGAGAGCGCTGTGGCCTGCGTTTAGCGCCTCTGGCTTTACGCTCCATCATGATTATGGCATTAGAGGAGCCGCCTCACTGACTCACCTGCTGCATCAGGCTGCTGCTATTGGGCCGCTCCAGGAGGCGCCCCTTCTGAAGGTGTCTCAGGGCAGTTGACCGGGTCACTGCGCTCCTCTGGGACGGTGAAGTGGATGATTCGGCTCGTCTGCACCTCCAGACTGGAGAGGAGCGTAAACAAGTCCCAAAGAGCTGTGGAGCTGATGACGGCGGTGTGTGTGTGTGTGTGTGTGTGTGTGTGTGTGTGTGTGTGTGTGTGTGTGTGTGTGTGTGTGTGCACGTGTGTGTGTGTGTGTGTGTGTGTGTGTGTGTGTGTGTGTGTGTGTGTGTGTATGTGTGTGTGCATGTGTGTGTGTGTGTGTGTGTGTCTGTGTGCGTGTGTGCATGTGTGTGTGTGCGCGTGTGTGTGTATGTGTGTGTGTGTGTGTGTGTTTGTGAGATGACCGGTCCATCAGCAGCATGCCACTGACCCACATTCATCACGGTAAATGGAGACACGGCGCTCGCTCACTCGCTCCATTCAGCAGGAAATGGAAAACGTGTGTGCCTTCCAAGGTCCCAAAGGCGAGCGCTGATTGTGTCCAGGACCACATGCCCCAGATTGTCGCTGGTGATCTGGGAAGCTGTTGGCTTTGGCCACTCACTCTGTTGTTCTCTGTGCATTCCTGCCTGTCTGTCTTTGAGACAACAATCTAAATGCTCAGTTGAAGAATCCATATATGGATGGACCTTAAATGAATTATGTGCTCTATTATGTAAACATATAGATCTGTATTTTACATATACTGTATCTTATGCCTAATAATCTGTTATTTTCTGCATATTAGCCACATTGTGTATAAGCCACAGGACAGTGTTTTATGCAAGTTAAAAGAAACAAAACCATACCATGTTGACTGCCCCCGTGTATTAACCTCATAAATGAAAACATTTTGCAAAATCTATATATAAGCTGCGGCTAATAGTTGGGAAATTACGGTATCTGTGCTTTAGAGAGTCTTTTGTATTAGGGTTTTTTGTTGAGATGATATGATGAGTGTCTGCCAATCACGCTGTGCCTGTGTTGTGATTGGGCGGCAGTGGCGGGATGTTCCAGATGGGCTCTCAGGGTTTTGACGGCCAGAAGAAGCGGCGGGTGTGCCGCAGGCGGCAGCGGGCGGTCCAGCCTGACCTCACCTGCGTCTCCGCACGCACACGACCCCTCCTGACCTACCACAAGCCCCGCCTTTTCATCTCCAACCCGCCCTGCTCCAGTGACAAGCAGGTGAGCCCAGCCGCCTCCTCCTCCTCCTACACATGCTCCCATCCAGCTGCTCCCAGCACCTCAGCGACGCCCTCTCTGTTGTATTAGAGCTAGTAATTAGCCAACTTGTCCTTATCGCACTCTACCACGATTGTGTCCCTTGTTGGAAGTGGCTGTAGGTTGAAAAGCGTCAGCCAAATGTAATGTAATGTATTGTAATGTAGTAATTATGCTGCACTTACAGGAACTTCAGCTTGTCAGCTGCACAAAGCCTCTTTTTTAGCACCTTTGTCTTGCCACCAACTGAATTAAGTCTACCCTCATAACCTAATATGGCAGGAATGTATCTGTGTTGTGGCCCGTCAGCAGCATGGAGCATGTGTTTATTACGACCTGCTTAGACTGATAGATGTACACGTGGATGCCATGAAACATGGACTTGATGACCCTCCCCATGTTCCCATTGTAGCTCTCTAGGCAGAGGCCCTGTATGACGATTACTGCATTCTCGGTAAGCTAGTGGTTCTGTGGTTCTTTGTGAGGTTGCTGAAATGGGGGAATGTATTGAGAGGAGAGGCGAAGAGAATGCGCTGAAATCACTCGTCAGGGCTAATGAGGGCCATTTGCATGTGTGACGGCCCCCTCGCCACCCTCCTGCTCCGTGACTCACTCTCCCCTCTCCTCTCCTCCCCTCTCCTCTCCTCTCCTCTCCTCTCCTCTCCTGTCCTTCATCTCCGTCTGCTCTCGGCTGGGCCATTGACAGGCTAATTAGGCGCTACGGTGCGGGGCCAGGAAACTTCCTGCTGCACATCAAACTCACTGAGCGTCCTTGTGTGAGCCCCACTCATATTAGCACACATATGTAGCCTTGGCTGGGCCCACTGCTTTTTGTACTGAAAGCAACGTTTAAGCAAAGTAAGGAAGGACTGTTGTTGGGAGACCCCCACAGGATGAGGTGGGTGAGTTACGTTAGATAGAGGTCATTTGAGGATTCTCTAGGTGGAGTTCCCGACTGAAGTGAAGCGCGGTCGATTTACTGGGGACATCGCCACAGTAGAGCTCTTCCAACTTCTCTACTTTGATGATGTGTGTTTAGAACCAGGGCATGTTGTTCCTCAGACGTTCTGTTTCAAGTGATGTCAGGTTCTGAGTTCAGGTCTTGATCCGCTCCACCAGGTCCTCAGCACAGCTCAGAGAGCCTACAGAGATACCGGTAGCTCAGCTTACGCTCTGCTCTCGTGCTTTATGACTTGTCAAGGATATCTGCAGTCTCTCACCGAGGAGACTGTAGAGACGAGTACTGGTCTGCATGTCTAGAATGTTAGGCATACCTTTCTATTTTCAAAATCCCTCACTAACTCTCTCTATTGAAATGTATGAAGGTGTGAGAAATTGAGATGTGGCCTCGGGTACAAGGTTACTGTAAAAAACAAATCATGTTATACCTGTTTGGACATTTGAAGACCTTTATAAGTTGTTCAGCAGACCCTGAAATAGGTTCTGTAAGGATGTCAGTGTCTTTATTATTGTGCCACTTTTTTGGATCTGTGTTTTAATGGTGTCATGATAGCATTGATACAAAATATTAGTCACAGGAGTAATACCAAAGCTCTTTTGTCTCTCTGTCTCTGCCTCCACCTTTCTCTCTGATCATCTGTGTTATCTGCTGTCCTCTCCACCTTCTTCTCAGGAGGAGTCCTTTCCCTCCTCCGCCTGCTCCAGCTGCAGGTCATGTGATCCTCTGGCTCTCTGCACGGACCCCCGCTGCCCCGGCAACCCTGCCGACCGCGCCCTGAGGAGCCACCCCGTGCTCTCGCTCCGCTCAGGTGAGCTCACAGGAGCGTGGGAGGAGGAGAGGAGGAGCAGAGGGAGAGAGAGGAGGAGCAGAGGAGATGGGGGCACTTATAGAGCGGTGATAGAGAATTAAAGATGGCTGGAGAGAGAGCCTCCACACTTTTCCCTCTCCTCTCATTTAAGATAAAAACAGAAAGCAAGACAGAGTGCCTGAGAATAACGAAGAACAAGAATTGAAAAAGCACCCATGAAGTTGGATTTGCTCAGGGTTTTCTCTATTATCTCTAAGCATATGAACTCAGACTTCCACAGTGATAATACATCTTGAAAAGATTTAGTACTGTAGCTCTCCTCTCCTCTCTCCCCTCCTCTCCTCTCCTCTCCTCTACCCTCCTCTCCTCTCCTCCCCTCTCCTCTCCTCTCTCTCCTCTCTCCTCCTCTCCCCCACATACGGTCTCCATCTCTCTGTGCTCTTGGCTCAGTGCTTAAGCAAGCTTCTTTTGTGACGAGAGCAGCGCTGCACACTCAAGAGGAGCGGCCTCATCCCACACAGTCTGTGAGCATAGCGCGCTGTAGCCATAGGAATGCAGACGCTGAGTTATTCACCGCTCAGGCACAATGCATTGGGGAGCCTTGGACTTGGGGATTCAGTGGCTTTGTCCTCAGCACAATACCACAGTGTACTATCCAAGAATCTTGTTGTGACGTTTACCCATAGAAGATAGATAGAAGCAGTGGTACTGGATTCTAAATTGGAACTAGTTGAAAGTTCATTAAAAAATAGGAATAAAAATAAGCAAAAAATGAAAAAAAAAATAAGCAGACAGTCAAACAAATGCTGGCCACCCACTAGTGGTCCATTCCTGCTTGGTGTGCGTGTGAAATGATGTGTGTTGTGAACTGTGCTAAGATGGCGCTGGCGCTGTGCTTGCTCCTTGTCCCAGACATACCGCTGTCCATCCACCTGCAGAACGGGCTGCAGAGGGAGGACTGGACCCTGAGGCCGCTCACGCTCCAGACCGAGCCGCCCTGCCCGCTCCGCTACCTCAGCTGTGGCCGCAAACAGCCTCGCAACCCAGCCGCCTTCAGTGAGTAGCCGCTGTGCACCAGTGCCACGTGAGGAGACAACTACACATGTCAGACTACGTGTGTGTGTGTGTGTGTGTGTGTGTGTGTGTGTATGTGTGTGTGTGTGTGTGTGTGTGTGACGGGGTGGGTGTGGGAGTGAGTGAGCACTGTTAGTGTGCTTGCAGACTCTCACTTCTCTATTCTGTAGTCTGTGGGATGTGTAGAAAGGCTCTGAAGTACATTTGTACAGGCTGAGAGGTGACCCTAAGAGCTTGTGCTAGTGTCTTCATGCTGCTATGTACTTTCTAGCGTGGTGTTTTTCACGGTCAGGGGAAAAAAATGCACTAAAAGCTGTGATGGCTGCAGGAACATTTTTGATTGATGACAGCAATTCAGGTTTTTTATTGCTTCGACATGCTCTCAGGTCTCAAGTATGAAAAACCAAAAAGGCCGTCACTACTGGACCAGTGGTGATGAAACTGAGTCACTGCTGCAGGTAGAGGAACGTTGCTTTAGTGCCCAACTTACAGCACGGCTAGTTCACCTGTGTGCTTTACCTGCATCTCTGTAATGGCCACCGAATGGAGAGGTGATGTGATCATGTGTTTTTCTGGATGGTGGCCCACCTCAAAGGAGAAAGAAGAGACTCCTAGCATGTAGCCTTGGATATAAGCCCATATGTTTGGTTTGTAGCTATGATGCATCCTATGCATCCTGACAACGTAGTTCTGGAGTAGTTCTGCATTCATCCAAAGCACATTCATTTGCATTCATTTAAAGATTCTCTTTTGGATAGTGATTCAGCCCACTGTTTAGTGTTCCAATGTCTTTTTACTACTAGGCTATGAAACTGTGATAGCTACCCAACTCCAGAAGATGCTCTATGTCCCTCTGCTGCTGGTGAAATACTGGTATACTTCTTCCTTCTTCCATCAGTATGAAAAAGAGTGAGGAGATGTGAGTCTCTCTCTCCAGACTCATTTGGCCTCCTGAGCAGGGGAGGGGCTCACCTCTGCCCCCACCCACCGTCCATCACTCGGGTCATTAGTGGACGGCCATTCCTGAGCTCCTGGGCTCCTCTGTGAGGGAGGGGGATAAGATAGAGGGGTTGGATTTGGGGAGCTTGTTAATGATCTTAGCGCCCCCTGCTGAGCTGAAGTGGCGAGCGCGAGGAGTGTGTGCGCTGCAGGGAGCGCACTGAAAGAGGTACCCCATGCTGCTCTGTTGATTTCCTGTCAGTCTCCTGCACCACATCCCCATAGGGAGGCTGGCACGGAGCTAAAAACAACATCACAATAAAGAGAAAAACGAGGTGATTTTTTTTTTTTTTTCAATCTGTTGGCTATTCGCCTTTTTTTGTGAGACTCGCCGACTCTCCCCCGTTGTCTGTGTGTCTCTTTGGGCCACCCGTTGGTTTGGATTCATCCTCCTCCCTTTGGCACCTAAAGAGTAGATTGGCTTTCATTTTCCCCATGCCTGTGGGTGGGAGGGCGATAAGATTAGCGTCAGCGTGGGGAAGATGAGGGGCCGGAGAGGGAGAAGCAGACAGGGAGCGGGAGAGACAGAGAGGGCAGAAATCAGGCGGTGAGGGATGGAGGGAGAGGTGAGCGCATTGTGCACGTCCCCTTATCTCAGCCGCTCAGGCCATGTGCGGAGCCATCACTAACAGCCCACGCAGGACTATAGTGCAGCGGCCCCTATCAGCCCTCCACCCACACACCTCCGCTTTCAGCGCTCACCCACCCTGGCCTGGCCTAGCTGGCAGCACAGACAGACACACTGACCCCCCCCCGGGGGCCACCCAGTGCTCCGCGTCCCCTGTGGGCTGTGATTAGAGCTGCTGGGTGAGGGACAGTGTGCTGGCGCCGCCCGCCTGATGCTCTGCTGCTGAGGCGAGGGGAATTCTCACTCTGTGCTCCGGTGCCGTGTGTGTGTGTGTGTGTGTGTGTGTGTGTGTGTGTGTGTGTGTGTGTTGGAGAGCACCGCAGCACTTGTTGTTTTCCAGGGATAGGAATGACTCAGGCCTGCATGGGGAACAACTGTGCAAATGTTCTCTGTGCTTTGTTTTTGACCAAACCCACTGGTGGCAGTTGGGCGTGTGCTGTAGTGGATGGATGGGATCTGGGATTTGGGATTGGGGATAGAGAGCCCAATGTGATACTCCTACACCATCCTACAGTGTGCATTCCACTCTGATGGAGTATGGGGTTTCACCAGCACATTGCCAGGGCCACTGCCGGTCCCTCTTGTCTGGTGGTGTTTGGCCTGATTTCTCTCGTCTGTTCCAGATTTCGGTCACAGCGCTCTGCCTCACAGACGGCGGCCCAAGAGGCGAGGCGAGGCGACGGAGGTGCGGTGGGAGCCCGGGGTCCGCGGGCCGCCCAGACAGAACCGTCAGAGGAGGCGCAGACGCAGGAAGAGGCTTGACCACGACAGCTCACTGGGTACACACACCAGAGAATGAGACAGCCTCCCTTTACAACGGCCTCACATAGCAGCTGCTTCCATTACAGTGATACCACTGAACAAAGCTCTCAGAGGACTCTGCTGACGTCCGTATGAGTCACCCTCTCTTTAAATGGTGTGTGTGTGCGTGTGTGTGTGTGTGTGTGTGTGTGTGTGTGTGTGTGTGTGTGTGTGTGTGTGTGTGTCTGTGTGTGTGTCTGCGTGTGTGTGTGTGCGTGTGTGTGTGTGTGTGTGTGTGTGTGTGTGTGTGTGTGTGTGTGTGTGTGTGTGTGTGTGTGTGTCTGTGTGCGCGTGTGTGTGTGTGTGTGTGTGTGTGTGTGTGTGTGGTCCAGATGAGGTGGAGCTGCTGTCCTGCTTCGCGGTGCCCCCCAGCCCAGAGGAGAGTGCGGAGGAGGCGCTGACCCCCCACCCCCATCACACTCGCCACAGGAGCTCCCAGGTGAGACCAGCCACCTCCACCCCCTCATGAGCGCTCAGCTGAACACTAGCCCTTTTTCCATTAAAAAGTTAATTCGCTTCAAAACGATGCGCATCAAAAGTTAGTGCGACAAATGTGATGGAAAATGGCTTATATCGCTCTAACCTCGGTTTTGTCGTGATAAGTTAATTCGCTCGCCAGAGGTGGTTTAAGGAGAGTTAAATCGATATAAATGTGATGGAAAAGGTTTGTAGCGATATAAGTTACTGTGACGCCTGCTCAGAATGTTCACAAAGTCGGCGCAAAAAAATGAGTTCTGTCTCGCGCATACAAAGACGTTTACCTCACAATGGTGTACCACTTGCTACCTTTGATTAATTCGCTAGAAGTGTTCCATTCGCTACAAGTGTTGATGGAAAACCATCTAGCGCAGTAGAAATATGCGCATTAACAGGGCTCTGATGACATCATTTTAAATCGCTAGAATTGTTCTTTTGAATGGAAAACCGTCTTGGCGCTTCTTATATCGCTAAAACATAATTCGCTTTAAGAGTTAATGCGCTTGAAAATCTGATGGAAAAAGGACTACTGTCTGCAGCCACACACAGTATACCATAAATACTGGTTACCAGGGCTCTTCGTACCTACTAACTACTAGGGCTCTTCATAACTACTGGCTACCAGGGCTCTTCGTACCTACTAACTACTAGGGCTCTTCGTAACTACTGGCTACCAGGGCGCCTCGTAACTACTGGCTACCAGGGCTCCTCGTAACTACTGGCTACCAGGGCGCCTCGTAACTACTGGCTACCAGGGCTCTTCGTAACTACTGGCTACCAGGGCTCTTCGTACCTACTAACTACTAGGGCTCTTCGTAACTACTGGCTACCAGGGCTCCTCGTAACTACTGGCTACCAGGGCTCTTCCCTACAGTACTGGGAACACACTGTTAGAGATGAACCCAGGGATAGGCTCAGACACTTTTGTTCTGACATGTTAAGATATTTTTGTAAATGTAAGGAACCTTAAGCATGCTTAAACAGGTGTATGGAGTTCTACAATCTTGCCATGTAAAAAGCCCCATTCTCTGAGGAGACCAAGACCTTCCACATGGCACAATGAAATCAGTGACATGCAGACTTTGACTCCTGACTAGTGATGAGTTTGAACACCAAATGTGCAGGGATTGCCAAGTGCACTAATTGGCCACAATGCTACTGGTTGGAAGTGACTATGGTTGTGTCTGTGGCAGTTTATCCGCAGGAGGAATGGAGAGAGTGTGTTCAACATTAACAACATCGTGATCCCCATGTCCCTGGCTGCACCCATCAAGGTGGAGAAACTGCAGTACAAGGACATCCTGACCCCCAGGTGCTCCAGCCTGGACACTCTGACACACACGCTTCTATTGTGACTGACTCAGAACATATTTATTTTGGTACAGCCGCTCAATGTTGTACACCTAATTGTAAGTTTAGGGTCACAGAAAGACTATTTTGTAAATGTTGAATCATGTTTCTTGAAGGGAAAAATATGTTGCCGGGCTACAAGGCTCTTGTCAGTTGGGCACATTTCACTATAATCAGTTTTTTTGTAGATTTAAACATCCATAGCTCAACAAATATGAGATATAGCAACAATCTTGCTGCTGTGAAACAAACTTTAATAGATACAGTATCTCTGCAGTCTAATTGGGTTTATCGATTGGTTTCATCTGACAGGACTGGGCCTTTAGACTCCAAATAAAAAATGTGAGTGATTTACTGTAGTCGTGACAAAGAGAGACCATGGGGGGAGATCCAGTATTCCAGGTGTTTGTGTGTGATTACACTGAGTCCTTGTGTCCTCAGCTGGAGAGTGGTGGAGACTGAGCAGCTGCTGAAGGAGCAGGAAGAGGAGCAGGAGAGAGTGGAGGAGGAAGATGATGAGGTGGGTTGGTGGGCAACATTGCTTCTGTGTTCACGCACTCTCTCTCTCTCTCTCTCCCTTCTCTCATTCTCACACACAAATAAACGCTTAAACACTAGCCTAACCCACACATTCTGTGACAAACACTGACACTTAGTCTATGAAGTAGTTACTTTACGTAAGTGTCGACATTGTTGTTTTGCCCAGTAGAAATATTTCTGCAGGCTCTTGCCTATTGTGTGGAGTGTTTGTGAGGCCCTTGTAGGATGGCAGGTGGTGTAGGGCAGAGCAGAGCGGAGCAGCCTTATAGTCCAGGCCTAGAGAGTAGCGCTGCTGTGCTGTGCTGTGTCTCTTATAGTCCAGGCCTAGAGAGTAGCGCTGCTGTGCTGTGCTGTGTCTCTTATAGTCCAGGCCTAGAGAGTAGCGCTGCTGTGCTGTGTCTCTTATAGTCCAGGCCTAGAGAGTAGCGCTGCTGTGCTGTGCTGTGTCTCTTATAGTCCAGGCCTAGAGAGTAGCGCTGCTGTGCTGTGCTGTGTCTCTTATAGTCCAGGCCTAGAGAGTAGCGCTGCTGTGCTGTGCTGTGCTGTGCTGTGTCTCTT
>NC_084997.1:5054840-5059840 GCF_963854185.1 Sardina pilchardus
CATGCATGTGAGTGCGGGTGTGGGTGTGGGTGTGTGCGTGTGTGTGTGTGTGTAGCAGACGGTGCAGTAACTCCACTATCTGTGAGCTGCAGCAGAGGCCATGCTGAAATGCCAGGGGAGTGAGGTGACAGTTCCAGTTCCCGGAGAGACAGAGATCTCTCTTTTTCTCTCTCTCTCTCTCTCTCTCTCTCTCTCTCTCTGTCGGTCTGTTTTTATTTCCATCTCTCTCACGCTCTGTTTTGTTTGGCCTTTGTTTTTGACGGTCTGTGTCTGCTCTCCTCTCCTCTCCTCTCCTCTCCTCTTCTGTGGCTCTTTGAGGAGTTGAGCAGTTAGTGCAGTGAGCCGCTGAAGGTCAGAGAGGACGAGCTCACAGCCTCTCCCTGTGATTACTCCGTCTCCAATGGCGCTCCTGCAAAGCTGTTTGTGTTTCACTCCAAACGCTTCAGTCCTTGGGATACACAAGGTTAATGGCCTGGCACAGTAATGAAAGGTTATTACAGAGGTTCAGACCCAGTCTCTGGCTCTCTGTAGTTATTGCGTACATGTTTGTGGTAGTGTTGGGGGTTGTTAGTGTGACTGTCTCTCAGGTTCATATCCCTCCTTTCTCCAACTCCGCTTCAAATGTGCCTAGATGCCAAAAGCTTTCACAGGAACAGTAGAACAGGAACAAAGGGGGAAAGAGAACAAAGCATTGGTACACTACACTGCACTACACTGCACTACACTACACTATACTACACTACACACCGTGCGTTCTCATGAGGCTGGATGTGAATTGCTGTGTTGCATCTCTCTTTTGTAGTGCTAGCCTAAACACCTGTGGTGAGTGTGGAATAGCTGCCAGTGTGTGAGACTGTGTATACCTGGCTGTGTGTGCCTCTCGGCTCATGTTCTCTCTCTCTCTCTTTCTCTCTCGTTTTCTCTTGCCAGCCTCAAGTCCCGTGGGAGACGCGTGCCTTCCCGCTGAGTGTGGAGGAAGAGGAGGCCCTGAGGTCTGATGGGGAGGAGGAGGAGGAGGAGGAGGAGCCCTTGGCTGCGGCGTGGTCAGAGGGGGAGCGTAGCGACTCCAGTGGCATGTACAGCGGCTCGGAGATGGCTGGCCCCACAGTGCCCTCCAGTGGCCGCAGGAGGAAGCGCACGTGGAAGACTCCCAGACTCCACAGCTGACGTCTGAGGTGGCCATGCCAGCACAGGTACACAGCCCCTCTAAGACACCGACTTGAGTCATGTGATCTCCACAGCAGTTTAGCTCCTCCATTTTTCTTTGTGTCTTGCTACTTGATAAAAAAAATACATTGCTTACGATCATTGTTTACAGTCTCAAAGCTCCTTTAGTTAAATCCTTATTTTAGGAGGATTATATCTGAAGAGCAGCTGGTGTGTGCTATACATTGTGTGCGTGCGCGTATGATGGTCTAAAGTGTCTGTAGTTAATCCCTTTTCCAGACACAATGCATAGCAATGCCTTACTTGTCTGTCTTGGCCTTCCCCATTCGTCCTGCTGATGTTGTTGATGTGGTCTGCTCTCTCCAGAGCCAGCAGCCCAGACGTCACATGAGCCTGCAGGAAGTGTCATCACACCCAGGAAGTGTCAACGGGCTACTGACTGATACCTGTGAACAGGGCCTACTATGTTGAAGAGGGATCAGGCCAGACCACAGCTTTAGACACAGCTGGACCAACCCTAAGTGGCTAAGAAGCCGGATCTGGAAAGCCATGTGACTTAATCAGGCCATAGTGTGTTGCTATGCAGCACTTGTGTTTTTATTGTCATCCGTCTTTCAAAGTACACTCTCTTGTTTGGCCACGTGACCGTTTGGGAGACAGATGTGACATGATTGTCCATCTCCAAGTACATTTTTTTATTGAATCTTTTTTTTCCAAACCTCACATATTTATTCCAACAAGTTTTTGTATGGTTTGTTTCATTTGTTTTGTTTATGTGGCCCTACCAACACTTCAAAATAGAGGAATTTGGATTATTGTATATAGAGAAAAAAGTTCAGAAACTGGACTCTACAAGTTCACTGTTAACACTTTATTTTAAAAAGTTATATCAGTATAAAATCGCAGTGTTATGGGTTAAACTGTGAAGTATTTATTTATTTATATGTATAACAAGTGAGTGTGTGTGCACACATGTATTGGTGTGCAGGTTCATGGACCATTTGTAAAACAGAATAGTATCTAAACATGAATATGCATTAGATACCAAAAAAGCAAAAATTCCGTTTGAATGTTTTGAAGCAATGTTCTGTAGGTGGTGTTCTGTCATGTACACAGTCTTCAGTGTGTCACTGTAACATGGTTAATGTCAGTATGTTTGAAGTAAATACTGATAACATTGAAAACGGTCTCCTTGTCTCCATGTGCGTACACCATAGACTGTGTAAACGGTCTGCTTATTAACACAGCGCTGACTCTGCCACTACTGGCCTGTATCATCATGACTAGTGTGATACCTCTGATGGACGATGGCGTGGCCAGAGCAGTGGCGCTGCCTCGTCTTTACCACAGGTGTGGAGTTGTCTTATTTACATCACAAAAAAATAATGGCCAGACTTGAAGTGATGTTTTCCATGCTAGATCAGAATGGAACTACAGTACTGCATGTTTTGTATCGGGTTACTGTTGGGCCAGTAGAGGGCTCTGTTGCGTCACCACACAGCTGAGTTATGGAGGCACATGCTGCCACATGCTGCTGCATGCAGTACATGGTGAACTAGAGCCATAGGCAGGCCTGGCAAATGGGCACTACCAGCAGCACCAACCCTGTGGGCAACCCACCAGACATCTAGTCTTTAGCGTCTCAATGCTGCCAGTTGCAGTGGAATGCTAGATTTCAGTGATGTCCAACTTCTTTGAAACATACTGTAGGATGTATGGATATTAGACAGACATTATTCACTCTTGAACATATTACCCATTAGTAAATGCCTTGTCATACATACACATACACATTACATGCACTGCACTGCCTTGATACCCTTTGATGTATGTGTGGGTGAGGCATTTACTATGTTATTACCTCATAGCTGAACCAGAGACGGGTCTTTTGCAGACGGACACAGCAGTGGTCAAGGTCATCATGTCCATCGTCTCGGGAGCGTCTGGGAATCGTAGAGGCGGCAGCAGCAGCAGTGGTCTAATGAGTCGGCCTCCTCCTTCATTAGCCCTCAGCCCCATGTCCAGTGGAGATGTCCAGTGCCCTCGTGCCCTCTGCAGCACTGGCCAGGAGACGTCTGACCAACACGCTGCCACATTAGGGAAGGGCAACACAGACATGCCTTTACAGACATGGCCTTGCAGTCTAACGCGCTGTGTTTGTTAAAAATGGCTGTGGCCCTGTAATGCAACGCTGTGAACTGGGGCTGAACCTGCTGACATTCCCTCTCTCTCTCTCTCTCACTCTCTCTCTCTCTCTCTCTCTTTCTATCCCTCTCTCTCTCTTTCTATCCCTCTCTCTCCCTTTCTCTGAGTGTGTGACCATGAAAGTGTGAACTGTTCCTGGCACCAGCACTGCCCTGATATCGATCAGCTCTGAGAGTTGGGAAGCTTGTTCAGTCAAATGTGACTCCCTCTGTCTCTCCCACATTCAGATAGGAATCAGTGGTGTGGTAACGCTGCCCTTAAGTAGCGCCAACACAGTTTACCCTGCACTGAGGCAGTTTGGGCTTCAAAAGACCCGCCATGCATGACTAATCTTTGTCTTATTTTACATGTCAAACTGTCCTTGACTTTTTCCTTCTCTTTTCCTTTCTGTCTCTGTCTTTTCTTACACACTCTTTAGTTGGAGAGCTTTAGTTCTACTGTATTTAGAATACAAAGATGTATGTCATGCTAAGGTATTGGAATGCTACAGTTTGAATGAACATGGTCAAGGGTGATGACAACAAATAACAAACAATAAGCATCATTATTAGGTCGTAAACAAAAGTGTCCACCCTGTGTCCGGATGGTGAATAATGAATGGTGTTCTGCTGCTGTGCCACAGGAAGATAAATAGCAGTATACTCTCTGCCCTCTGCCGTGTGCTTTACTGCCATCCAGCTGACACAACCAAATGGTTTAGTGAATTTTTCAGGAAAAATTATTTTCTATTGACTTGCACTTAGAATATTTTAGTAAAAAGTGCAATTTATCCTCACGGCTGACATTTCAATGGGATCCCCCACCCACTCCACACCTCCCTCTCCCAGCTCTGTGCTCTCACTTTGTCCTTATCCCCTGGGAGGTGCTGATGGCTACTCATTTTTAATTCCTGCCTCCCCACACACACCTCACTCCATCTCCACCCGCATACAAGAGCCATGCATGAGCTGGCCAGGAAGGAGGGGCATACACTGGAGCCTAGCACTGCAGATTCTGCACATTATTCAAATCAAATCTCTCTCTCTCTCTCTCTCTCTCTCTCATTCCCAGTCATACTCTGCTGAATTGCATTATGGAAAGGTGGGTGTATGACGACAGTGCTACCTGAAGGTCATCCGTGACGTCCCTCAGCAGAGAGGGCAGAGTTCAGCACAGCTGTCGATGATCAGCATGAGACGAGGGGTGAATCTGACAGCAACTGGAGCTGCGCTCTGAACCTTGGAGGAGCTGGCCGTGAATACAGGACAAGAGGATGTGTCTGGATCAGATGTCCTACTAGGCAACCAAGTGTGTTTGCGGCTCTCTGAGGCATGCAGAGTGTGAATTATGCAGCTGCGTGTTGTAGCCGCTAATGAGGTACTTGTGAATGCTGCTGATGATGGTGCTTGGAGGCTGTCTCTCTGGATCCTCTCCCCAATGTTGTGTCTGGTTGTCTGGCTGCTGGAGCTGCCACTGCCAGCTGTGCAGTGCATGCTGGCTTCAACATTCATTGTCAAATACATACATATAAGTACGTGTGTACACACACACACACACACACACACACACACACACACACACACACACACACACATACATACACACACCCTGGAAGAGGGGGAAAATTCCTCACACTATAACATTCAGAT
>NC_084997.1:5064840-5084840 GCF_963854185.1 Sardina pilchardus
GCGCTGTTGCAGTGCAGCTTTCGCTGCTCTCCCCCAGCAAATGAGCTTCAGGTGTTGATCTCCTCGGCTCCGGCGGTATCGTCGGAGTCTGAGTCTGAACTCGGAGACAGCTGTGAAATGAGCGCAGTGTCTCTGGACGGGGCCGTGTGCTAGATCCATTGCCATGTCAGCTAATCAATGCAGGAGTAATCATTGTCCAGCCATGGTTTATCAGGACCCCTCTCTCTCACAGTGCGTGGGGGCTGTCCATTCACGACGTACAGTATCAATGTGTATTCCACACTCTTGATTGCACAGACTGTTCAGTGTCTCTGGAACATTCTGCATTGGCCAGATTGTGTGTAAATGTGGCAATAGTAACCATGTGGCCTGAAGGCCTGAGCCTGCCTGTGAGTCATAGGTATTTCATAAGGGCCTCCCTGGCCTGAGAGGCCACCTGTGTGTGTGTGTGTGTGTGTGTGTGTGTATGTCTGGGCTACTGTTTAATCTATCAATCCCCAACAGATCCTCTGCTGGACCATGTGACGTGTCACCCTGTGCTCAACTGATAGGTATTAGCTGTGCTTAAGTCAGCGCTGCAGACACACTAATGAACAGAGACAGTGTGTGTGCGTGTGTGTGTGTATGTGACAGGAACTGTGTGTGTGTTTGTGTGCGTTTGTGAGTGTATTTGTGTATGTGAACTAACCATCCATCTCTTAAGATTTGTTGGCCATGGTTTGTGTTGATGTGTGTTTTCATGTGTGTGTATGCGGGTGAAGGTTTGTGAGGGCAGGCCCACTGAAGTTTAGTGGAGGTGAGAGGTGCCTGCGTGTGTCTAGTGTGTGAATGCGTGACAGTGGGTTCCATGTGTGTGCGGCAGGTTTATATAACTGTCACTGTGACGTTTCCTAATCCAGACTCTCCCTGCCTTTTCCAAGCAGCGGCCTCTCTCAATGTAGCAACAGGCTGAATCTCCCTTCAGCAAAAGTCTGACGTAATGTGTGTGTGTGTGTGTGTGTGTGTGTTCTAAACTGTGTATGTAGGTGTGTGTTTGCAAAGCTCTGGGCTCGATTCCAGGCCTTATTTTGGGAAAGTGTCGTTGTGCGGTTGTTGGTCAGCCTTATAACATCACCTTCAGAATAAACTGTATGACATGATGTGAAGGAGAGAGAGAGAGAGAGAGAGAGAGAGAGAGAGAGAGAGGGAGAGAGAGAGAGGAGGGGCCCTGAAAGAGAAAACAGCTCCCGTAAAGAGGCCCTGTTGACTGGGCTGCTCCCACTGCCTCCCTCCCTACTGGAGCACGGGAGCATGGAGGCTTTTGGGACGCCCTGCTGCTCGTAAGGCACAGTTCCATGCTGACATGACAGAGTGGCCACTGTGGCCAATATTAAAGGCCCTTAGCAACTCTTATAGAACATTCTGGACTCATATCTCGGTATAGGGCTTCTGGTGCTGAACTTCGGTACCGTTCTGTAGCTCAGGTGTGCTTTCAATTCCCATCTCGATTTGACTGTTCCACAGAACTGAATCCATTTTGATGTGTTCTGGAGGTTGATAAAAAAGAAGTGCAGCGTTTAGTCAATTGAGAAGAGAGCGGTGGCTCCCCTTAGAGCCAGCTTTGGCCTAATTGCATGATGAATTTGATTTAACCGTTGTCATTCCTGGTTACTCATACAGCCCATTGTAACTTAATCAGTAGGCCTATGCTTTGTGCCTTACAATGAACATACTGTAGTTCATCCTGAATCTCTGATGGAAAAGACAAATGAGATGTTTTTTTCTGCAGTGGAGATAAGCGCTGTAGCCACCCACTCGGTGCTGTTGTTTCCAGCATGGGGTTTGGAGAGGCCACTTGGATGGCACATGACAGTGCGTCATGTTATCTCCTTCATCCGTTTGATTGGAGCCCATAGAGGTCAGAGCAGGAGTGTCAGCGCTGCCCAGTGCACGCGCATGTGTGTGTGTGTGTGTGCTCACACATACTAATGCTTCCGCTCACCAAGGCAACCCCTGCCATGGAAACGGTTGCATGGCGATCGCGGAGGCAATGCGGAGCACACAAAAGCGCCTCTTCACAGAGCTCCGGCCATGTGGAAGTAACGTGGGGACACAGAGAGGGCGCCGGGGCTGGGGCTGGAACTGGAGCTGGGGCTGGAGCTGGGGCTGGAACTGGAGCTGGGGCTGGAGCTGGGGCTGGAGCTGGGGCTGGGGCTGGAGCTGGGGCTGGAGCTGGGGCTGGAACTGGAGCTGGGGCTGGAGCTGGGGCTGGAGCTGGGGCTGGCCCACTGGCCCCTGTCACACTTGTCTTCTGTGGCTCCTCTTCCTCCTGGGTGACCCAGCACATGACCCCAGAGCACGGAGCCCAGGTCACAGGGATAGCCATGGGTCATGTATCTGCCTTTACAGTAGACCTACACGAGGAAAAAAGGTGCTATATAGAACCAAAAAGGGTTCTATTGCATGCTTCATATAGCACCCCTTAATGGTTCTTTAAACCATTTTGAAGAGTTCATCAAAGGAAACCCTATGGGTTCTTTAAAGCTTGCATGGTTCTATTTTAAAAGTGTACAATATACTTTTAGCAAGATGGCAGAACTCTGACGTGGGTGTGTAGCCATTTTCTAAATACAGTCATTTGCACAAAAATGTACCGTACCTGCAGCACTGAATGCACTATAGGCATGCGGTAGTATGTGTGTGAGATGTACAGGCTTTAGAGATGCCGTAGCTCATTCCTCCAGGTCTAGTGTCACTAGAGGGAAGTGTCAAGTGCTTTCTCACCAGACAGGAATGCCATCAACACCCCAGGCAGCAGTGAGCGAGGCGTTTGCGTGTTTGCGTGAGCCTAAACGAGCCGGCAGACGTGGTACACCTGCCTCCTCACTGCAGGGGGTTCGGAGGTGCCGCCTGTCTGCTCCGGCAGATTGGCGGCTTGTGTCACGCACACGCTGCCAACGATTTGCCCACTTCCCAAAAGCAGCGCTCCTTAAAGCGCCGGATCCTGCCGCTTCACCCCTTCAACAATTTCCTCCTGCCCACGGAGTCCCTCTCCTCTCCTCTCTCTCCCCTCTCCTCTCCACCTCCACTCCCACGTGATTATGGCTGCTCCTCTTATTAGGCCCACTCCTTACTGTTCGCTATTGTGAGCCAAGAATGGGGGAGAAAAAAAATTCAGGCCATTCATCTACTTGATGGAATTCAAAAATTAGGCAGGGACAGTTGGAAATGAAAAAGTCGATCAGCTTGCATAAAGGAGGGCATTTTCAGAGAGCTAGTCCAGCTTCAAAGGTATCAGACTGTGCCATTGCTCGTCAGCCAGGGCTGGGGTCCATGACAGTGACATGGCCGAGGCAGTGGGCTGGGTGAGGGTGGGATGACTGCATTACATGCAGCGTACTGGGAGACTGGAGAAATTGCCTACAGAACAAACTTACAAATCTTATAATGTGCTTATAGACTTAGCGGGCTGTGTTTGTCTGTGTGTGTGTGTGTGTGTGTGTGTGTGTGTGTGTGTGTGTGTGTGTGTGTGTGTGTGTGTGTGCTAGAGGTCTGAATGTATGTGAATACATTTACTTTTTTCTGGATATATGATATGATAAGTAAGGATCTGTGTGTGGATGTATTCTCCTACATGTGTGTATGTCTACAGTGTGTGTGGGTGTATGTGTGTGTGTGTGTACTTGTGTGTGTGTACGTGTGTGTAGGTGTGTGTACGTGTGTGTGCCTGTGGCTGTGTGTGGGATGAGGCCGGTGGGTGGATGTGGTGGAGGAATGACTCATGCAGCCATTAGAGCCCCTTCCACTGTTCTCAGCACACCTTGATCCAGAGCACAGTGGCCGCCAGGAGGGACTGAGAGGAGTGGGTGGGTGGGTGGGTGGGAGGCTTGATGGATGTGCCGGAGAAGGGGCCGTCAGTGTGTGTGTGTGTGTGTGTGTGTGTGTGTGTGTGTGTGTGTGTACTCTTGCGTGGGCTGCAGTGTGTGGGCTGCGGCTGCTGTTGCAGCTCCGAGCCTGTGCGTTTGCGCGCATGTGCGTGTGTGTGTGTGTGTGTGTGTGTGTGTGTGTGTGTGTGTCATTACCAAGCCAGCCAGCTGGACTCCGGAGATGGTTCTGGATGGGGGCGTGTGGCTCTCTATCGTGACTGAGTTTTGTTTCCATGTGTAGTGCTAGAGGATCTCTCATGAAGCACAAGCACCCGACAAACAGCCCTCCCCTGTCATTTACAATTAGATGGAGAATGATCATTTGATTATATTCATTTATGAAAATATGAGTTTAGTCGACTCACCTGCTGTACATGTATGTACATGCGCATATATATAGTACATCATATAATTACACTTTTAATACGTTTGTTAATTATTAAGTAGAGTCCAGTGGTAAACATCATTTTGTTTTCTGTTTTGTTTGTACAAGAGATCTCATATTTAGTAGAAAAAGCAGTCAAAACTAGAGTAATGCGTATAATATACGTTAAAAACATGCAACAAAGTATTTGTTGATCTACCATGGGAGCGTGGGTGACCCTTATGCAGGGCTGTCTTGTCTAGTCTTGCTGCAGTGCTCTCCTCAGACAGAGTTGTGCTTTGCTGGACTGAGCTGGACTGTTGTGCTGTGCTGTGCTGTGTGTGGCAGTGGTCTGGGCTCTGGGCTCTGGCGTGAGGTGCTGGCTGGCCTCCAGGCCTCCCTCTGTGCGCTGGGATCCCACCTGGAGCAGGCCAGGAGCCACCAGGCCCCGAGGGCCAGCAGGAGGAAGGCTGGGCGCCTGGATGAGTCATCATACCTCAACATGGAGGGAGGAGAGGAGCGAGAGGCAGAGGAGCCTCCTGCATCTTAATGTTGTTGTTGTGTGTGTGTGTGTGTGTGTGTGTGTGTGTGTGTGTGTGTGTGTGTGTGTGTGGACTAATGATGTGACGCAGACAGTCTTGGCTTGATCACAACAGCGGGGCTGAGTGGGTGGGATGCAGTCGTGTCTGGGATAGAGACAGAAGGCAGGCAGGGGTCCTGTTTCTTTAAGCCCACAGGCCCATGGTTCCCTAAGCTCATGGTCTCACCCAGTAGTGGACCGGCTCTCAGGCCGCCAGCCTCTCCATGTCCTTCAGGTGTCACAGGAGACACAGAGCAGCCGGTGGAGCCCATATCTTCTGCTGGAGTGAGTTCTTCAGACTCAGCTGCGTCTGGTTCCTTTTCATTCACTCTCAACATCTGGGCGTCAGGCTACAGATAGTGCTTATGAAGTGCCACTGTCGATATTCAGCTCACCCTCATTTCAAAGAGTGCAGTCAACATTCAATACAATCCACCATCAATAATTAAGGAGGACAGCTATATTTTATGCTTATCAAAGTCTTGTTTGTGGCTAACAATCTGTCTCAGTGTGTAATTAAATGGCTTTCTGTTGGTGTCCTTAGACTGAGATTGAGATAGTGATCACTGGCAGCGAGCGATGAGGGCTTGATGAGCCCCTCAGCCAATCAGCACGCTCGTCACGACTCAATTCACTCACTGTCATACCATTATGACATCAGTCACAATGCTGGCAGCACTGTAGACCAATCATGACATCCGTCAGCCTCCCAGAGAGATGGAGGACATATGTCTGAGACTGGGCCCTGGACGAGACACCCAGATTAGATCAGTCTATGAGAGAGAGGAAGTAAATGGGGGGCCGCCGATGCCATGCTCTGGGGAGAGGAGATACATATATCTGATCCACCGTCAGATGAGCACTTGATTTATCATCAAGATAACGCTTAGTTGTGGCAAAGGCTATCTTTCTTCATAAGGCACAACATGGGCACTGCTGGAGCAAAATAGTTTTTTTCCCCCACACAAAAAAACTCTGAATATTTTTTTCCCTCTTGGCCAAACAAGTTCTGGAGACTAGCATCTGCACGCGATGCCCTGGTGGCTACAACGTTTTTGGACTAGAAGATTATACAAATTCCGAAACGTATGCAGACACCCAAAAAAAGCGACTTGTAGCTGCAGCAGCAGCACCATTAAGTCAATGAGATCTGGTTGCGGTGGCCTGGGGCTGCGTGATGCGCTGGCGTGTCCTGTGCGCGGCGTGTCTGCCCTGCTCAGTGAGCTCATGCGTGTTGGGCCGGGCAGCGCTGGCGGCGTGGCTGTTTGTTTGCTTGTTGGCTAAGTGGGCCACATTATCCCCTTCAAACGGGGCGCTTGCGTAACGCTGTCGGGGTGCGCATCCTCGCTCGCTCGCTCGCTCGGCGGTCCTCGCCACCGCCACGCCACCGCCGTGTAATGAGACGCAGTGGTGGTGGGGACTCCACGCTGAACAACTTAGCCTCCTCCACCCCCAGCGCCCTCGCTCCCCAACCCCCCTGAACCTTGCGGAGGGGAGAGCTGAGCACGCCATGCAGCTCTGTGCTCCTTCAGTCTAGTCCCCTTGTGTTTGGAGCTCCTCCTCATCCTCTGCCTCTCGTCTCTGTCTCTGTTTTTGGGCCAAGTTGGTGGTGGGCAAAAAGCTTCTCCATTGCTGCTGCCCATAGCTGGCTCCTGCTCCATGCCACACTGTGTGAGTGTCACATAGTCATACACACACACAAACACCCCGCTCCACACACACAGACACAAGCACACTCACACTCACACAAAACCATAAACACACACCAGTCCCTTCTCTCCCGCCGAGGGTATTAGCCAGATGCTCGTAAGCCAGGATCAATTTGAGCCGAGCCGCGTGATGTGTAACGCCATCCAGATCCCTATTAGCCTCCTCCTCGCTCTGCTCTGCCCAGATGTGGCCACGGCTCCCCTGCTGGCGGCTGCTCCTCGCCCGCTCACGAGCTGGCCACTCACGGCCAGACCCGGCGTGGCCCTCTCCCACAGAGCGTGGCATTGTGGGGAGAAGCGGCCCCTCCTGCCATGCTGTAAATCTCTGGGTGTCATTGGCCAGTGGCGGTGGTGGCAGGGTGGGTAAAGGCGGGGTGACGACCCCTGGTATTGTTCATATGGACATTAATCTCTGGCCATCTGTTAGGGTGGGCCTCCTGCCTATGGAGCCCTTTGAGTGCTCCCCTCAGGCCCTGGAGCACCCTGTGCCAAACAACCCCCAGAGTCAGACCTACTCTTTCTCTCTCTTTCTTTCTCACATTCTCTCTCTCTCTTTCTCTCTTTCTTTCTCACATTCTCTCTCTCTCTCTCTCCTCTCTGCCTTTCTCTTGGTTTTTCCATGCCTTTTCTCTTAGTGAAGTAGGAGGCTCCTAATCAAATGGGATTACCCTTAGAAGCTTCTTGGGAGAGAGACTGAAGGAGACTGAAAGGTGAGCTTGAGAGAGAACTCGGACGTGTAGATTTTCCTCGGGATTACAGGCAGGGCTTCTGCGTGATTAAATATTCGCAAAACCCCCCCCGCGCATGACAAAAGGAAATGATAGGATTAAGGAATGGAATGGTTGGGAGGGAGGAGGGGGGTAAAAAAGACAGTGTTACTTAAAGCAGAGACCCCCGGGTACTAATCTGCCCTCCCAGACTGAGTGTGCTCACTGCAGATACCTTCCCTGTAGCCTCTCCTGCTGCCGGGTGGCCCAGCGACACTGTTTTATGTGTCAGCAAATTGGACCCGGGCTACAAGCTGTTGTCATATATTTAACACAGCCAAACGACGAATGCTGCCTCTGTTTTTGATTTGTTAAAGCAATCTGCTGTTGTGGCTGACCCAAGCATGTTTTTATGCATCTCTTGATGTCAGTGCTCCAGCTTGGGGACAGAGAGGGAGGGAGAAATCCTTGAGAAAGGAGTGTTTGTGTCTTGCCAGGTCCTATATTTAACTGCTGCTGACAATGCATGCTGGGGATAGCCTTGGAAATGCAAGGCAACCACAGCATCAGATGGATCAGTTTGCTTCTCTCTCTCTCTCTCTCTCTCTCTCTCTCTCTCTCCCTCTGTATGTGTGTGTGTATGGATGTGTGTGTGTGTGTGTATGGATGTGTGTGTGCGTCTGTGTGTGTGAGAGAGAGAGAGTCGGTATGTTCTTTGTTTTCCCTCATTCCTTCTCTCAAGCCCCCTGGGTCTCCTCTCGCACCAGGGTTTGATTGTTTGGTGTCCATGGCAACTGGTCTTGGAACCAATCGCTGCCATGGTGAGGTCCCCTCGGAGTTCTATACGTTGACCCCCCACCAGGGCACAGGGCAAAGAGAGAAAGAGCGAGTGAGTGAGGGGAAAGAAACCGAGACACGGAGAGAAAGAAAGAAAGAGAAAGAAAGGGGACGAGGGAATGGGAAGGAGGAAAATGCCAGAGAGCGTAATTTTGGTAGCGCACCCTCAAGATGTGCGTGTGGAAACTTTGGGCATGAGAGAAAGAGTGAAGGGAGAGAGAGGGGGAGAGAAATAAAGAGAGAGAGAGAGGGACAAAGCCCAGTAGGCTCCGTGCGGTTGACCGCTGAGATGATCTGCATTCCTGTCCACTCCGGACGATGCCGTGCTCCCCGCACATCTGCATCGCGTCACCCGCCCAGGCTGCCCAGTCCGTCAGTGTGCATCGCATGTGACAGGAGCGCTTAAGATGTCACACTGCGGTGGTGGCAGTGGAAGCCACTCAGGCCCAGGCTCCAGTGCTGCTCCAGTCTGTGGGGGGAGCAGCCAGACGTGTGGGAGAGACGGCAGCACTGGGCCCAGCGACACTTGCACGTGAAGCGAGCGGTCAAAGTGGTTGGTCACAGGACGCGAGGCGGCGGCTCTAAAGATCTTGTCTAGAATGATTTCACGGCTCTTGCCACGGATGACTGAGCTTCTCTTTCCATGAAACGGCGGAAATTAGCTGGTGGGGTTTCTCCGTTTCCTGCTGAAGCTGCTATTTATGTTTTTATTCATTCACTCATATGTGTCTTGGGAACTTCTGCTGCAAAGCTTAAAAGAGAGTTTAATCTTGAGACCTGGTAAAGACATTGGTATTGTTCTTCAGCTGCCTGGCCCCTGTGGTCTGTTGTGTTCTTCTGGCTGATGGTCACGTGGCTAGCACAAGCTAACATTTGCACAGTAGCCTGTTAGCGTTGAGCTGAGCTCCATATTGATCTCAGAGGTTGCCTTCATATGAGAGGAAGCACACACAGGTACCGTGTCCAGAGTCCGTTGTGATGTGGTTGTGGGTGACCCTGTGGCTGAGTTCAGCTCTCTCTGACGTTGGTGGACGGGCAGAGCAGGCTAAAGTTCCCCGTTGCTCTTTGGAAAGGTGAACCCTCGGGGTCACTCTCGTCGATGCACAGCAGCATCAGGTTTTCCCGTCTCCCAGGGATACGTGACCTTTCTGCTTCCTTTGCGTGCTCTCTGCCGGTTGACGGGTCACGTCGATCTGGTGTTGGCTGCCGGGTTTAATATGTGGGGGTGGGTGCAGGATGGAGGCCCAGCAGAAGCCTCCCAGCACGCTCACATGGGAGCCACAAATGTCATGAGTGTCACCTGCAGATGCTAACCTGGCTTCATCTCCACAACAGCAGTCTGTTGGCTCTGTTGCGCTTATGCTGACTGACAGTCGTAGCTGAAAGCGCCTGCTAGCGCAGCATGTCCGTGAGCACATGCGGAGGAAGGCTGGCTTCCCTTATCACGTGGAGATGGAGAAAACATGCGCAGCTCCGGCCGTGTCTTGCTGATTAGCTGAGGTAGCGCTATTCTGCGTAGATGTGTGGCTAATGCTCTCATCGTGTGAGAGGAATAGGGGGAAGCAGGGCTGCTTTTATTGGTATCTGTTGGATTTGTTGCTTTTAGTACCTCAGAACCATAGATCAGCAGAGAAGTCTAGCCCTGAGGGTCCAGAGATTCACCGCTGGAACCATCTGTAAGCCATATGGTGCCCAAGAGACCTGGTTCTCCACGGCATACATGCACACAAGTACACACACACACCGACACACACACACTGACACACACACTGACACACAGCTCTTATTGTCTTGCTCGCTTTCTCTCTTCCCTCTTGCTCTCTCCCACCTCATCACTTTCCACGAAGCCCTGCCGCTGTTAGTTGTTGCCATAGCGACGGACTCTCTTGGGCGTTACCATGGAAACAGAGTTTGCACGAAAACCTCTCCTGCGCTCCGCTCTCCTCGAGCCACCCACAGCTCGCTCTCAGAAGAGGCTCTCGAGCGCGCCAGCACAGCCACCACACACAGGAAGCGTGTTAGTCAGCAGCTCCATACTTCCCTGGGACTCTGCGCTCCCTCGGAGGAACGGGAGAAAAAAAACTGTCTTTTGGTGACTGTTACATATCAGCGTCGCTGCTCC
Source organism: Sardina pilchardus (assembly GCF_963854185.1). Classification (NCBI taxonomy): domain Eukaryota; kingdom Metazoa; phylum Chordata; class Actinopteri; order Clupeiformes; family Clupeidae; genus Sardina; species Sardina pilchardus. The sequence continues at coordinate 5,075,065 of NC_084997.1, forward strand.
TAGTCGAGAGCCTGGGGAGAGGGGAGGTGGCGCCGGCTACTGTGACATGTGAAAGCAGTCGTGCCTGTAGGAATCTGTTTTTATCAGTGCAGTCTGGTTAAAACAACACAGCGGTTGAAATTCCTCACAGCCTTTTGGTTCCTTCGCTGGTTCTTTTCATTTCCTTCAGGCCCGCGGCCTTTAAATCCCAAAGCAGTTTAATAATTAAACAAGTCATCGCAGGGGCTGATAGACGCCTAATGAAGGCAAACGATGAGGGAGTGTGTGTATGTGTGTTTGTCTGTGTCTGTGTGTGTACGTGTGTTTGTAATGTGTAATGCTTGGGGCTTGAGTGAGCATAAGTGATCCTCCAGCTGAACCCCGATGGGAGTGGATGAGATGAGAGAAAAGGAGAGAGGAGAGGAGGAGGAGATGAGAGAAAAGGAGAGAGGAGAGGAGGAGATGAGAGAAGAGACGAGAGGAGAGGAGAGGAGAGGAGGGAGCCAGCATGTGGCCAGCCTAAGGGGTGCAGGGCAGGCGGTGTGCCGCCGCCCTCTGAGTGCCCGGCTCCGACTTATGGATGGCCGGGTCCCGAGGAAGTCGTTTGTGAGTGCGCTGCAGTTATGTATACATCCTGTGTCTTGTTTTAGCAGCGGGGGGAAGCGGCTGTCAGCGGCCTCCCCGCAGATGAAGCGCAGGCGTCCCACTGAGAGCCATGCACTAGACTTTTACCGCTCCACTCCACTCTTCCCCCTCCACCCCTCCCTCCCTCTCTCCACCCCTCCATCTCTCTCTCCATCCCACCCTTTCTCTCCATCCCTCCCTTTCTCTCTCTCTCTCCAGCCCTCCATCCCTCCCTCCCAGTGGCGGGCTGGCGGCCATGCGGTCCCCTCTCGGGGGGGTGGCCTGTGTTTACGTCTTGTGAAACTCATTAAAGTTCCATTGAGGCTCATCTTGCTCTTCCCTGCGTGGGGGTGCTCTCAGCTGATTTACGGCCCAGAGAACGTGGCTGTTTGGGTTGGACAGACCCAGGCACACATAGGCATAGAGATTTGTTTGTTGGCCACGTGTTGAAAAAGCAGCGACTTGATGAGTCTGGTGGAGAGGGCGTAATTGAGAGCAGTTGTTTGTGCCTGAGTTGCGCACAAGCTCGTAAACAAAGCTATGAGATTTTTCCCGCCTGGTTGTAAAAAGAGACACACACACACACACACACACACACACACGAGCACGCACCCAGGAGATCTGAGGCAGCACAACTAGCCCGCCGACCGACTTACAGAGCGCTGGCTGTGCCCTGGATTCTGTTTGATGTTCACAAGTTCAAGCACCCTAACGTCATCGTCGTAAAGGCGCTGAACGTGTGGGTGGACCTGCCCGCTGGGGTGCGGTGAGCGCCAGTGTTGGGACTGAGCCACTGGTTCGCGCATGATGTTCTTGGGCACGTGTCAAAGCAACGGGTGACGTTGAGGCACTAATGTTTGGGTGCGCTTGTGTTTGTGTTGTTGATCAGTGTTTTCGGGGAGGGCCTGTGATTCATTCAGCACTGATTCAGTTTTCAGCAGGCTGGCTCTGGCAGGAGGAACACACTCTCTCCTCCAACTGTAGTGTCAGCCAAACACCCACCCCGATTCAACTCTGGGAGCCACTCTGCTATTCATGGGTTTGTTTGGTGCAGTTTGTGTGTGAGGCTCGCTCTGAGTCGACTTTGGTGGATTCACAATTCCAGATCCTTTATGTCCATCAGTTAGACCTGTAACTCTGCTAGATACTGATTACAAATAATGAAAAGTGTTTATGCAGGTCTGAGTGTTAAGTCCTTGCAGTCAAGATCTAGACTCTTGTATTTGAAGGTCTGGTGTAATTTATTTCTCACAAGATCTCCTTAGGCAAAGCCTCCCCAATCAGCTCCCCTTTGCCAAACTCATTTAGATGCAACAGATCCCAAAGACCATGGTCCTTATTAGTCCTTAGCCTTTGTTTGCGCAGGTTGTCTAACACAAATGAGGGTGGATATTTATCCTCTTTCGTTTCAGAGAGGCAGGGGAATCCACAGGAGTGGGAGAATTCAGCTCAGATGAAATCAATAATTTATTATGTTTTACGAAGCAAGGCAAACACCTCTCCTCTGCTCGCTTACATCTTCACATTTCTGTTGTGTGTCTTGTCAAGTTATCCTCCTCCATTTGCCACAACTCTTTTCCTTTTGCATGTCTCTCTCTTCTCTAACTTTTGAACTTTCTGTGTGTATTTTCTTTTAACTTTCTCAGCCACTTTTTTCTCTCTTTCACTCTCTTTGCTCTGGCAGCTATCTCTGAATCATGAGTGACAGAGAGAGAGAGAGAGACAGAAAGAGAGAGAGAGGGAAGAAAAAAGAATGAGAGAGAGACGTCTGTTTATGAGGGGTACGGGAGTGCTTCTGGAAGGTTCCAGGTCACACTTCCTGCTTCACCACTGCGGACCCCCTCCTCCTGTTGAGTTGTTACATCACGTAGTAATAGAAATAACCAGAACGACTCTGTCCCTCTTTTGAAATTGCTTTTGCTATTTTCAACTGATTGAGCGTTTGCAATTTCCCCCCGTTTCATGCGTCCCCAGCTCTCCCATGGGAGGAAAATAAAGATCAGGCCTTCGTTAGTTTCCCTGCTTCCCCTCTGGCGGCTCTCTCCTGGGCATTGGCTGGCGTGGGGAGAACAGCCTCTTTGTTTGCAAACGGTTTGCACTAAAGGGTGACGCAAGCAAATTGCCGTAATGAGGGAGCCATCAAACTATTAGTGTTGAGCAGACATTCAACTCTGCTGATTGAGTTGCCAAAACTTCATGGTGGAAGATATACGGTACAGCTTTGGCCAATGAATGTTTTCTGATCATTTTACTGCTGAGGTAAGGAACAGTGTGTATCCTATGGGGTTTAGAGAGAGCGAGAGAGAGAGAGAGAAAGAAAGAGAGAGAGAGAGAGAGAGAGAGAGAAGGACAGGAAACAGCATCCACGCTACACAAAGAGTAAATTACCCAGCACTCTAAAGCCCAGAATGTTTCCATTCTGACGTGCTTACATTAACTCTGGTCCACAGAAAAAAAACACATACTGTACACACAGGCAGATGTGAACACACATTCACACACACAGTCACACATTTACACAAACACACACATAGACACACACATACACAGCCTGAATTTCTCATTGCTGAGCTGTGGTAAAATGGCCGCTTTTTGGTGGGCATGTGAGAAACACCCAGTAGCTCCTGGCAGGGATTATGATGGTATATGGGTGCCTGTCTGCTGTGTGTGTGTGTGTGTGTGTGTGTGTGTGTGTGTGTGTGTGTGTGTGTGTGTGTGTGTGTGTGTGTGTGTGTGTGTGTGTGTGTGTGTGTGTGTGTGTGTGTGTGTATGTGTGTGTGTGGAGGCCCTTTGTAGGGCTGTCTGGGGGGACCACACCCAGGAGGCTGTGCACCCACCCCTCCTCCCCTGGAGTGGGCCTCTGATGTGGGCCGAGAGGAGGGCGCTGTGCACCACAGAAGCCTGGCACACCACAGCACACCACAGCACACCACAGCACACCGCGGGCAGCCAGCCTGCACACTTTTTCCAGGCCTGCCTGCAGACCTTCCCCAGCGGGCAGAGAATGGCCCAGGGTGCCCCAGTGGAGGAGGGAGAGATGCTCTGACGGCCTTGTTTTCCACAGTAGAATGCACACACACACGCACCCACGCACGCACGCACGCGCGCGCGCGCACACACACACACACACACACACACACACACACACACACACACACACACATACACACACACACACACACACGCACACACACTACCAAATGTCATACTGTATATTACCCACTAGGTCAGCTCAAAGACTCAAATAGCCATGCAGTGTACTCATGTCACTCCACGTTAATATATGGTGCATCCTCTTCTCTGATGGGGCCCATAATATTGACTCTCCATCTCCTCCTCTGGTGTTCCTGTTGCCTCCCCCCTCAGCCCCTCTCTGGCTGGGCCCTCTCTGGAGCATTGCCCCTCTCTGCACTTCCTCTCCCCCATGTTATCTAGGCCTTTGCACTAACCTTGCCCATGGGAAGCATATTTCAGCTGAGAGGAATTTCCGGTGCTCCTCCAAGCAGTGATGAGAGGGAGGGAGGCGCACTCACAGGAAGTAGGGATGGCTGAGCTTCTTTTGACGCCTCAGCCAAGGACTGTGTGCAGTGTGTGAGAGTAAGTGAGTGAGTGTGTGTGTGTGTGTAGGTTCTGTGCTGCAGACTTCATCTTGGCACCATCCGGGGTCACCTCCAGCTCACTCACCCTAAGCTGGAAAGGGCTTTGACCACCTACCACAATAATCACATCTGCCTTCCTTAGCAACTTCCTTCAGCCTTCACTATAGCTCCCTACACACACACACACACACACACACACACACACACACACACACACACACACACACACACACACACACACACACACAGTAGTCTCACACACAGCTTAGCTTATATCAGTGGGGGGTGATGAAGACAGTGAAGAGGGGTTTGGAGAGTTCCTGATGAGAAACAGGCGTCTGTGGGAGAGGGGGATTTGTGCGCACCATGTTGAGTTTGGTGGGGTGGGGTGAGTTGTGGAGGAGGGCCGTGCTGCCTCTGGCTGCACACAGGACCAAAACAATAAGCCTGTTGTGATTATCACGACTACTGGAAAAACAGCCCGCGCCCTAAAACAGAAGGAGAGAAAAAGAAACGGAGGGAAACAGTAAGGAGGGATGGGACTGAAGGAGGAGTGAAGTCCCTGCGGGGGTGTGGAGGGGCGCAGGGGGTCATCCCTACTTCCTCAGTGTGGCGCCCCACAGTGGCCTTAGGGGCGAGTGAGCAGCGCATCACATCCTGCCATGCTCTCAGCAGCAGAGCAGGGGGCTGATAAACGCCTGCTGGTCTGATCAGCACAAACCTGACATGACAGGTGTTGTAATTCTAATCGCGGCGCTGGTGATTCATTTAACTGGACTTGTGCTGTCGATGCAAATGAATTTGCAGTGGGGTTCTTTATGGGCCTGTCTTTAACAGTGGACAGAGAGATGGGCTGCAACCCGCCCAGTTCCCTCATCTGACCCGTGCTATGTTCTCTGGCATGCTGCTTGACAGAGAGAGCTGATCCACGGGCCATTTGGCAACAGGATGTCTCCTCAGTTGGGCTTTAAGGGAAGGGGGTGGGCTCAAGATCTAATAGAAATCCAGATCCACTTGGAAACAACAGCCGTGCACCCATTCTTTCATCCCTTCTTTTTGAACTCTCATCCCTCCATCCGTCTACTTTCATATCCCTCTCTCTCCCTCTCCCTCTCAATCCTCTCTCTCTGGTGGAGTGGCACAACCTCCCCAGTCTCAGCCCACATATGGCACAGGCGGGTAAGGAGCTTGGCATTAAGGCCATGGTGTGTGCTGTGGCAGTGGGTGATCCGGAACAGGTGTGGCCATGACCTGCTGACCACCAGGAGCTCAGATGGCAACCTGGTGGCCCCGGGCCAGGTCACTGATGTCCCCACATGTCACACCGCCCCCATGCACTGTCCACTACCACTACTCTTGGCCGCTCCTATACTGTGTGGAGCAGGGAAGCGCTCGCGGTGCGGTGGAACAATAGGTGAGGCTCCCAGCTGATGGGAGACAGCTTAATGAAATACCTGAGCTGTGTGTCCCCGTAGTCCCACGTGGTGATGGACACTCTAATAAAGCAGGATGCTGGTGCTGTTGTCTATCTGTCTAGAGCGTGACATGGGCGTCTAGCGGAGATAGCCCTGGGATAGCACTTTAATGAACAGTTTTTATGATGAAAGGCAGCCAATATTTTAGCTGTGGACTGATGAGTCGTTTTCCATGATTTCTTATCGTGTCTTGGGTGCAAAGCGTGATGAAAGGGGGGAAAGAGATCTTACTGGATAACACGCTCACATCCACACTGTAGACTCTTAAGTCCCTCTCGCTCTCACCCCCCCCCCCCCCCCCCCCCAAACTGCCCTGTAAATAAATAATTAAATGAAAAGTCATGGCTAACATCAGATTAGGAAGTCTTAGTTCTCTCTAAGGATGAGCGGATCAACCCGTAACATTAGATTTCCGAAACAGACCCTGAAGGCTGAGGCTTTTCTGTGGGCACTGGACAGCGCGACTGAAGGAAAAATACAGCCAGACAAAAGGATCGATCCCATAGCTCCCAAAATTGGATTTGCGAAAAACACATTATTATAGTGCCGTGATCCTGTCACATTACCACCAGATGCCGGCTGCCCACATGAAATGCCAAGCTCTGCAAGGGGCAATCGCTAGCCCGCTCAAAGCGTCTGGGGTGAAAGGTCATCAGAGTTGCTTCCAATCCATTCTAGTGGAATCACTGTGGCCTTTATCCCGTACATATTCCAGACATGTCCCAGAGACAAGCCCTCACATTAACACAGCTTTACCTGGGTCAACATTGCATCAGGGTGCTATTGTTAAATGAGTTGTGAACAAAATCCATAGACTAAGGAGGGGTTTATTGTAGTGTGTGTACCTCAGGAACAGTGAGTGTATAAGGAGTGTTTGGTATGAAATCTGACCTGGTACACACGCTGAGCACCTGGTCAGAGGCCCAGAGGTCCCAGTAAAGCAGCAGCGTGGCTAATTGGCTGCTGGGGTTTGGTTCTGAGTTGTGTTTGAGATGGTGGAACAGGAGCAACACCTGTCCTCCTCCAGCTCTCACTGAACAACAACGGCTGGAGAGGGTATCACGTCTTGTTTCAACGGCGGGACAGGTAGCAATCATTAAGGATGACAGTCACCCCATTTACAAGCTACGCATCCATTCCACTGTAGGGAGTGTAGGCCCACTGACATCTGAGGTATGTCGTGTGAGCTGCCATCTTTTCTTTTTCTCTTCCTTGACAAACAGTGTTTGTTCCGGTGGCAACTAATGCAGCAGAGTGGCCATTAGCGAGAGCCACAGTGTTCTGGGGTGTAAATATACGCGGGCAACCTGTTGGTCGCATGCCACGGGGAGGCCGTGTGTGGGGCCGTCTGCCGTGATTGGAGGCGAAGCGGGATATCGCTCGGCCGCTGCTGGGTTCCATTAAAAGATTAAGGTCAGACTGGTGTTAATTAAGGCGGGCCTGCCAGTGAGCCCAATGACCCCCCGGCCCCCGGGTTATTCCCACAGGGGGGTTACTCGGCTACTCGGCTACTTGCGCGCTCGACTGGGTGGGGCATGTCTCGCCCGGGCTGGAGCCGCTCTTTTTGGGGTTGCCATGGAGACAGGGCTCAGGACCGGAGAGTTGACTGTCAGTCAGCCTCTGTGTAGTTTGCAGCCATTTGGGTGGATGACTGGCATTCTTACAGGTTGCAACAAGGTTCCAGAAAGATCTATTGTTGTAATATGTCCCATGAAATATCTGGTGATATACTGTAGCCATATCATGTATAAATCTTGTAGCTCTGTGTGGAACCAAAGGCCCAGTCCCATAAAGCTGCTGCATATGTGTGCTTTACGAAGGCGGAGAAAAGACCATTTGCATCCTTTATAGCTCCATAGCTCAGCACCCTCCGTGTCATTAAACAGCTGAGATTAAATGTGTGATTCTCTTTTATGGGCCGTTAGAATACCTCCACTGAGATATCCTCCCCGGCTCCAGACCCTGTCCACTCCATTGTCCTGCGTAGTCCACTGTATTATGCCCCCAGTGTTTCACTTCCTCTCTGCACGCCTGCCCGGTCCCCATGAGCAAGCACGCGGGCTCATCAATGTATTGACGGCAGCCGATGAGGCAAATGGACTGCACTGCCTTGCTTTCTTTTCCATCAGGCTTTTTTTCCCACTGGCCTTTTTTGTTGCAGTGCTGTGATCAGATAGCGGCCCAGCAGAGAAAGGAGCAGGGCCTGTGTGATTAAGCCATTGAATATGGTAAACCTGTAGAAATGGGTTTGGGGCTCTGACAGAGATGAAAGCGATGCTGTTAATGAAGGGCCTGCAATGGTCCCCCCCCCACCCCCCGCCCCCTCCTTCCCCCTCTAAAGTGCTTTATAAATGCCCCCTCCCCTCCTTCTCTCTCCCCTCTCTCCCCCCACCCCCTCTACTCTCACAGGAGACCAATTAGCCGAACCAGATTGGCTGGATAGAACGACAGACGCGTGAAAAATGGAAAGGCAGAAAGTTTAATTAGTATGCAATGCCAACTTGCTCGGGAGCTGAACCTGGATGTCCAGGTTGTTGGCTTTGTACCTTTGTGGTCCTAATATGCACTCTCAATTGCATTAATATTTACAGACACTGTCCATGTAGCAGCACAATAGTGCTTTTTTTGGGACGAGGCAGGGGCAGGGGCAGTTTGGAGCAGTTCTGTTTGTCAGGACTGCTGGGGTTCTGGGTGGCCGGCGGGCTGTGGGGGGGGCGCGTGTCTGACCGCGCCTGACCCCACGGTCTCAGGTGCAGCGTCTCTCTCTGAGCACGCAACCATTTTCCCAATTCCCTCTTTTTCCATCTCCCTCTCGTGCTAGCACTCTCGTTCGCACGCTCGCATTTTCCTCTTCATCGGGCGCTCTGACACCATTTCTTTCATTCTCTTACATCACTCCTCTCATTCTCTCTCTCTCTCTCTTTTTTCAATCGTGTCGCCTCTCATGTCTGCTGTCCTCCCTCCCGCTGTTTGTGGGTCTCTCTGTCTCCCTCCCTGTCTCCCTCTGTGTTTGGCCGCTTTGGAGTGTTTACTCTGACGGAAGGCTGGCAGTTGGGTCACCGTGTTGCTGCAGCTGCTGCCTGCTGGTGGATGGGGCTGGATGATCAGCCGTGGCCCAGGGCTGCCCCCACACTCACTCCCCACGCAGAGCACCTCAGAGCAGGCAGAGCTGTCTCCTACAGCACCCCCTCCCCCTCCTACACACACACACACACACACACACACACACACGCACGCACGCTCACCCCAAACCCCAAACCAAAGACTTATGACAAACAATGGAATTAACATACCCACCAAACAAAGAACCCGTTAAGAGGAGTATTGTGTGTTTAGCGTGTGTCAGTGCTAGTTTGGTATGGGACAGACTTAACAGGGTAAGCTGACACTTGATAGGTGGCGGACAATGAGGTGGTTTTGTGGGTCAGTGAGTCATTCAGGTCATCAATAGCCACGAGTGGCATGACCGATCGCGCTGGAGGTGTCGCTTTAATGAGGTCCATCTGGGAACGTGGTCTGAGGAGAAAATGGTTCCTCTCCCGGCCACTTCCGCTGTTGGAGGCTGTTCCCCTGGGTCTGATTGATTGAGGTGTTTACGCCTTTGTTCCTCCATCGTGCTGAGCCCGAGGGCGGCCTTGCGCCGTGGAAAGACTGGAGCCTGAACTGTTTGTCGCTAAGTGAGTCCATGTGGGCGAAAGCGCTGCTCCTTGGGCCTGGGTGGTGGGAAAGGGTTGGGTTTGGTGTCTGGCTGTAATTTATTTCATATCATATTCATGTGCGGCTTCCTAAACAAAACAAACACACTAACAGTCCTGAAATACTCCTTTGTGAGTTTTCCTTTTGTCCTCCTACCCCTCCCTTCTTTCTCCTTTTCTCTCCCATTCTCTTCTCTCTCTTCTCTGATGCTCTCTCACTCTTTACCCCACCCATGTAGTCTGCTTTTGCAATCGTGGTAATATTTAAATACACTTGGGTAAGGTTACTTCTATTTCTCAAAGATTACCCTTCAAACAATACATCCCCTCCTCCCCTCCCTCTCTATATATATATACAGCACCCATCTTTGTCGCGAGGACCAGAGTGGAACACCCACGCTGCC
>NC_084997.1:5089840-5097340 GCF_963854185.1 Sardina pilchardus
ACACACACACACACACACACACACACTGCACACAAGCCTGACATTTTGGCCAGTTAGCAAGAGGCTGTAGCCTGCTTTGTGGAACCACGTGTAAGCCTAAAAAGTAACCCCTGCCGACCCGTTGGTCTACAGCAGCCCTCAGCTGGCACCGCGCTGTGAGAGATGCCCTCTACCAACCCAACCAGCGCCACAAGCGTGAGCGTGCCACTGAACGTCCTCTGGCAGGGCAGCGATGATGAGGGGCTGAGCTGCAGCTGAGCGAGTGGAGGCTGTGTAGCTCATGCAGCTCCGAGGCCTCCCTGCCTCTGCGGCTGCTGTCAGTAATGGAGGGCTTTGTCAGGCCATGTTAAGAGGAGCCTCTGCCTGCCTGGGTAGAGGAGCGCTACTGGAGTGTGAAAATGAGAAAATCCATATGGCTCAGGGAGCAGTGTTTCTGTGCTCTGGGCAGTGGTAGCGCTGGCTCGTGCTCGGGGGAATTCAAAGGAATGGTGATTCTGCATTCCCGTAGGCCTATTATATAGGAGAGAGAGGAGAGGGTGAGATAGATAAAGACAGAGAGAGGTGGAGAAGGAGAGAGAGAGAGAGGATGAAAGGTGTAAAGGGTGCATGACAGTTCTAAAATCCTTAAGCTTTAAAAGGATGGGAAATAAGATGGGTAAATGTATGCAGTTGCATATCCTAGCATGTGCTTATGTTTGAAAACAGCACTGAACTTGTGTTTTGTTCTCATGCGTTTAGAGGACAGCAGTGGGGGAGTTTGGCTCTGGTCCAGATTTATTAATGCTTATGCAAAGCAGATGTTTTCTGGATTCTCCTGGTAGACACTGAAAGGATGTTCCCACTTTGCTAAGTTAATATTCCACTGTTGCATCCATCAGACGCATGCACAGTATCTCCTTACACATCAAACAGTACACCATGATGCAGCTCTTCCAGCCAACATGTCAATGCTCACTACTCTGAAGACGATGGAGTTGATATTTTCTCAAAAACCGCTGTGCTTTTTCGTCAAAGCCGATTTCACCAAGGTTGCACTCTCTAACGCCTCTGTTAGTTCAAAGGCGATGAAAGGCCGGATCAGTCCTTCACTGGCTCAGTGGGAGAGCAGCCTGGTCTGCAGCGGCAGGATTTTAAATTCATGAGAGGCTACCCTCTGATTCCCTGTTAAAAAAAACAACAAGTTTATTTTAACCCTCGCCTCCACAAGCGATACATTAAACATGGGCACAGGTAGCTGCTGGGAGTGGGGTCTGTGGAGGGAGAGAGCGAGGGGGGCGCTGAATTATACATATGTTTAAAGCATGACCAGGAGCTGAGAGTTAAAGAGGAGAATGCAGAGGTGTCCTCCTCCCCTGGGCTCCTCTTTAAAAATGTAGGCCCTCTCCACCGGTGCTCTGATGGGGTGGGAATGGGGGTTTCCTGCCAGACGCTGGCCATTCGAGGTATGGAGAGGTCGGCCATTTTAAAATAGGCAACTTTACACATCCTTGGACAAGCTGGAACTTACTTGACCTTCACTAAACCTGTCTAAAACTTTGTAGGACGTCATCTCAGGAGTGAATTTAATCTTTCCAGGCCAATAACTGGCTTAGCAACCAATGAATGACAGCCCCGGGACAGGGGATATGTGAGTGGTCAGGTGGCTATTGTTGCCATAGCAACTGTATTGATTTGAACAGTATTATCACTCTCTCAAAGCCACACACATTTATTTGGAAGTAACGTGTGCAGCTTCATGTTTGCAGACTCATCAGTCATATGTGAGCCTGTGGAGCTCTATGGTAGTGAGTCACCTGTAGACAGAGAGAGAGACAGAGAGAGAGAGAGTCACCTTAGCGATGATTCAGCTCTGCTAGCACCAGTGTATTTGTTTAGAGACTGATGTTTACAGGAAGGAGTCACGGGATCGCCTTTGATTAATGGAACCTAAAGCGTGGCGCGATTGTTATAAATACGAGTGGAAAAGTAAAGGCCCTTGTATAAACTGTGAAAGAGGGTGAGCACATGTTGGCCTACGTGTTGAGATTCAACAAACAGCCTGAGTGTGAATGTAGCTTTGATACGTAACGTAGTCGCCATGGCACTGAGGTGAGCATAGCAGTGCAGCATGAGGGGGCTTTGGGCCATCTGTTTAGCCTAATTACTGTGTGTTTTCTGGAGAATGGAAAGCTCACCATGGGGCATATTGCTCTCCTTCCTTTAATCTACACTAACAGATTATACCACATGTACAGTATCTATGTATTTGTCTATGGGGCTTATTGGTGTCCTTCGTTTAATCTACAGTAACAGATGATACCACATGTGTGTATGTATTTCTCATCATGCTGGTTCTCCTTGAGCCGTAGCCATCAGGGCTGGTCATCATTAAGGGTTGTAGGTGCCAGGCCACCGTGTCCTAAAGTAGCCTGGCCCACTGAGCCAAGTTGCTTACTTAGGCTGCTCATTGGCTCATGGGTGTGTGGGAAAGCATAAAAGCTCATTTAGATGCTATATGGTCCGAAAAATCACTTAATGACTTCCTGAAAGGGCAGTGGAATGTCTGCTACTGTGAGTGTTGTGGTCAGGGGCAGTGCTGCCAGGGTGGCCATTCTTTCCCCTCGCTGGCTGACCAGGTTGCTCACCCTGTCCAGGGACACGCAGGGCGTGAGTGTGTGTGAGTGTGAGTGCGAGCCCTGATGACCCTGCGGCTGGTGTTTGTGTTGTGTAGCTTATTTGTGTGTTTCTCTCGTGAACATGCTGTCTGAGGCCTATTTGTGGAGGATGAGTCATGGCTGAGAGTTGGCAGCATCTCCAGCAGCATTTGTTTGGAGCGCAGGAGAAAAGCGCTCGCTTTTCCGCTTGGGCTCCCCGTGGCGCTAGCTGCTGAGGCTTTTCTCTTTCTCTCTCCCTCTCTCTCTTCTCTCTCTTCTCTCTCTTCTCTCTCTTCTCTCTCTCCCCTGTGACCCTTTCCGTCTCACTCTCAGTCTCTCACTTGCTCCTGGCACCTCCACCATCTCCATCTTGGAGTCGCCTCTCCTCCTCTCCACAAACTCTCTCTGTGATTTTCTCTTCCTCTTGTTGACCTCTTCTTCCTCTTTCATCCCCCCACCCCCCCTCTCTCTCTCTCTCCCTTTCTCCTCACTCACTTCCTGTCGGCCTTCTGCTATCTCTCTCTTGACCCCTCCTCATACTTTTTTCTGTTTTCTCTCAAGGCCCTCACACACACACACACACACACACACACACACACACACACACACACACACTCCAGCCTATCAAAGGGAGCATTCTCCCACGCTCTCTTCTGGAGGAGATCTGCTCCCTGATATCTCTCTGGCCCTGACAACTTTACTGAACTTGGGGCAGCTCCCCTCTGAGCTGTGGCTTTAAGAGGCTGAAGGAGGATTACCTCTTAGGCTTTTCAGGGCTTCCAGGAACAACAGCCATGACTTGCTCTGTCACCATGGATGATAACTAAAGGCTCACAGGGCTGTTTTATTAATGTGCTAACCCATGGCTTTAGACACACACACACATACAGACACACAGACACACACCCATATGGAAAAAATATAGAAAAAACGTATATGCCAGCAATGTGTTTTATATACAAAACTTGTATGATTTACTCTTGAAAGTGGCCCCTTTCTCGTTTTCCTTATACAACGTCATATATAGTCCTTTACAAAGTTTTTATATGTTTCAGGTTTCACAGATTTACTAAGGATCTTATAATGGTTTCACTGTCATATAAAAACCTGATAGATATTTATATGACAGTGAAACCATTATAAGATCCTTGCTAAATCTGTGTAACTTGAAACATACAGTATAAAACATTGTAACCTGTAAGGACTATATACAGTATGACGTTGTATGAGGAAAACGAGAAAGGGGCCACTTTCAAGAGTAAATCATACAAGTTTTGTATATAAAACACATTGCTGGCATATACGTTTTTTCTATATCTTTTCCAACACACACTCACACACACACACACACGCACACACACACACACACACACACACACACACACGCACACACGTGCATTTGGAATATTCAGTAGAATTGTCCTCTTTCATCTTTCAGCAGAATGCGCCCTGCCACTGAGACACACACATACAGTACAGTATATTATTGTAGTGATGGGTTGATGTATTAGTTGCAGTACAGTGGTCAACAGTGTGGGTCATTTTCCGCTAAAGGGAAGCCCTCATGGGCCCCATCAATCAGGGATTTACAGCCCCCTCACATTCACATTCTCATTCTCATTCTCAGTCCCCCCTGAACCCCAGCACACATACACTACTGTAAATATATCAGTGTGTGAATAAGCAGACTAGCCTTGGGTCAGACTCACAGTCAGGATTTAGTGGGCTGAAATACTGCAGACTTCTTTATACTCACTGTTGCAACGCACACAGAATTCTGCCTTCATGGGTTCTATTTTATCAAGCGCACAGACATACAGTATAAAGCCCCATAGCTAGGAGGACATTCATAACCCTAATAGCTCATTCACTGGTTATGGAGCTTCTAGCAAACCTGGATGCTGGGTTATTATCTTACATTATATTTCATTGCATTAGATTATACTACATTTGACTGAGGCTTTTTAACCAAAGCGACTCTCAACATGGTAAACAATTTAAGCTAGAGTGTGATAAGTACAAGTTAGTGCATTAGGGCTATTTCCATACAGTCAAGTGTCAGTTCTAGTGATAAGTGCTAGCATTAGTAAGGCTAGGTGTAAGTAGTGCATGCTGGTGTTGTGCGGGTGTTTGTGACAGTGTGAAGCTATCTTCTGATGCCTAGTCACTCCCCATCGCCAGCGTAGAATTGTGGCTGTTCAGCTATGCTGTCCACGACGGAGGGGACTTCTCAAAATGGCCGTGGGGAATGCTTACTCATGCAAGTTGGTTGGAGGCAGAGCAGCAGTCCTCAGCACTTAATCTCCAGTCATCAGAGTCCATTAAGCCCTGTGTGACAGGGACAGCCCGATAAGAGTGTCCGTCCGTCTGTCCCGCCTGGTCCCGCCCGCTCCTTCCCCATCACAGCAGCATGATTTATGGCCACGGCTCCAGCCCCGAGTGCTCCCGAGCTTTTAAGCACTGCTAGATCTTAAAGGTATCGAATGGGAGCACTTGTATAGATGAATACGATTATGATTATTTCAATAATTCAAGTAGTGTTGTAGATCTTTTAAGTGCCATGGCAGACCATCGGAGACAAATGACTGGGCCAATAGAATTAGAGTTGAAATGTAAAGCGCTTGATTTAGAAATGATGTGAATTAACAAATTGTACCACACTGTTGTATGTTGTATCATACACAAAATGGCATCTGTTTGAACGTTTTGCTATTGTGTGGGAGCTATGATGCCATTGGAAGAGAGTGCCATTATAAGAACCAGCTCCTGGCTTTCTTGTTGGCCTACACCTTCCACATTCTGTTATTTTCTAGCAGTCTGCATTAGGGAGCGAAATGAGTGTGCTTGATGGCCATTACTTTCTGGCCATTCTCATGGCGCAGTGTGTAGCACCTTTCCCAGTTTGCACGTGTTGTGGCCTGTCAATCAGCTCAGTTTACCAAGATGGCAGCTCTGACTCTTGTGTACACAGCCCTGTCACTCGTATGTAAACAGAGACTTAACATCCAGCTCGCAGTCCTTCAATGTTGCTGAAATAATCTCATTCAGAATCAGAGTGTCTTGGTATTACTACATATGTGATGCATAAGATTGTAAGTATTTCCACATACCAAGCATTTAGCAAAACTGGATCAGATTTGAACAGATTTTTGTATGGCATTTTGATAGATTGTTTTTCCATTCATCCTGTACTGTGTTAATTACTTGATGGTTCTCTCGGATCATAGCCTACCCTGCCTGCAGCCCTGGCAACCATTTTGAGTCTTGTTCTCTCCACTAGCTGAGCTACTGACAGCTCATGAAAGCCCCTTAGGGAAGCAACCTTCCCTTGTGCCAGTGTGTCTCAAGTCAGTTGGTGCATGCCTGCCCTAAAACACACTCACACACACACACACACACACACACACACACACACACACACACACACACACACACACACACACACACACACACACACACACACTGCACAAAGAAAGGGGTGTTAAAGCAATACTAAAGAGTTTTTTGTACCTCAATATAATGTTCATCAACTTGTAACAGGGTGAACGTCTGCATTTCTGCATTCACTTCTTTCTCAGCTAACTGCACTACATGTATGTAAGTTTACCAGATTGGGTAGTAGTTCTGTAGTATGTTGGAATGAGGCATAAGAAACTACAAATTTGACTTGCTTTGATGTCGCAATACATCATACTTTCATAAAATCATGCAACATACAACATACCTTGTGTGTGGACATCGTTATTTGCTGGATAAACAAATAGCGTTTGTGCGACCTAGGAAAAGTGCTGTAGTGTTGCTTTAATGTTTAGTAGCCTGTAAGTATGTGTTTGGCTTTGTGATGTTCTACTCTGTGATGTCCACGGAACATGACATGTCAGTGAGAGGAAATCAGCCAAGACTGCCTCATTGTCTGTTGCACTGATGTAGCACAAGAAGCACACTGTCTGTGAAAATAGCTGTCAAGGTCTAACAGCTTACTCGTCAGAAAGCGAAATAGACCTGATGAATTGAACCACACTGGTTCTCAACATTGAAAACAGCATCGGCAGGTTTCACAAGATCTGACAGAGCAGATGAGTGCTCACTCACCTCACACAACTCAGAAGAACGCACCCTGTAATCGCATCAAGATACTAATTATTTAGAAAGGGTGTCTGTACCTCACACTTACAAAACACTTAAGTAGTGCACTACACACTCCAGCGCGCGCGCACACACACACACACACACACACACACACAGAGAGAGATCTCAGTAACTCAAAATAAAACTCGGAATACAACAATAAAACATTCTCCATCATTTTACTAAACAAATGACTTATTTAAGTCAGCTGTTCTCCTACTAATGACGTCTATTTATACCAGTTTCTGATCACATCTTCTCCTCCCAACTGAGCTGCAGCCCACTCACCCATTCATTGCTGTAATTGTGCTGTTGGCCTACTTGGTGTCCCCTCTGTCTCATGTGTCTGTCAGCTCATGGTGTGGAAGCCTCTGTGTGGTTTCTGCTATTTGTTGTGAAGTCTTATGTGTATGTGCCAGGCCAGTATGTGGAGCTGAGGCTAATATCCACATGAGTGGACAAGGAAGATTATTTCTATACTGTCCTTATCTTGGGCCTCTCCCTCTGTCCACAGGTGTAGATTGGACACTGTGTCTTGCTGAGCGTCCCCCGCTGGTTCCTGCACTATCCTGAGTCCCTACAGGGGAGCGAGGCCCTCACCTGACCCCACCAACACCACCAGCTACTGCAGCGTAGCACCACCTCAGCAGGTACAGCTGTGGCACCACGCGCATCAACACACACACACACACACACACACACACACACATATGCACACACACGCACACACACACACACA
>NC_084997.1:5099840-5104840 GCF_963854185.1 Sardina pilchardus
TCTCTCCTCACTTTCTCTTTCTCTCTCTCTCTCAACTCTGTGTGTGTGTGTGTGTGTGTGTGTGTGGTAAAACAAGACTGAGTATTTCCATCATTGTTTGGAGCCAGCCTGTGGAATGAAGCTGGAGTGTGAGGTTATTGAACAGACTTGGTATAATTGCATTTTATTGTAAGGAGAAAGTGGAAAGACTCAGACCGTGAACGCTCCAACTTGCCCAAACTGTGGGGAATAGAAAAGAAGCAGCAGCAAAGAGCACACAGGCCTGCATAATGTGACATAATATTGATATATGTATATTTTCACCACAGTGCTCCATTCCACTGTACAAAGTTGTTCATAGTAGCTTATAGTGGCTACCATTTATCCTTGTTGCTGTCTGGCATTTGGTAGTTATCTCCAGTAAGTGAGTGAGAATTGGCAGTTGAGATTCTTCTGTCTGTGTGCATCCTATCTCACATCTCACTAAACTCACCATGCATCCTAATGCATGCTACTGCTATTTTGCGTGCATTGCTATTTCAGATAATAATTTAAGGTTTTAGTAGCTTTTGATATTTTCACACAAATAGTACCATTAGTATATGTATGTGACCTGCGCTTGTCATCTTCTGGACCGCTTTAAGGAGGCCGGCCGCTGTGTCGTGTCAGAGGACCAAAGGTTTAGCCACATGTCGGGTCACTCCTGTCCACTCCGGGGCTCCCAGGGTGAGCAGTGGCGGCAGCGCGGCCCGGGGCTGATTGCTTACATGGCTCTGTGGCTTGGGTTTCCTGCTGCTGGACACTGTGGCCGTGCTGGAGTGAATTATTGAGAGGTGCAGTGGAAAAACAAACACTGGGTGTCACGTTCACAGTGGCATCGTCAGAGCCAGCACACTGACCACAGAGAGAGGAGGACTCTGGGACGAGCCCGGCCCAGATACGGTGGGCCATCTACCGAACCAGATCCAGAGTAGACAACGGTGCATCCCAGTGTCTGTTGCAAGTGTTGTGGTGTCTCATCCTATCTCCCTACCTGTACACACACTGCCTCCAGCTCTAAGGGTGTCTGAGATGGGTTTGTCCGAGAGCGTCCCCAGTGCTGAGCTGCTGTTGTGTGATAGCAGAGCTGGTCTGTGGGGTGGAGTGCTGGGCGACTGCAGAGCTCTGCTTTATGAGGCTCACTTATCTCCAGCTCCAGCAGCGGCCCACCGCTGGGCAGCACGCGTCGCGGCGGCCACTCCCTAATCTCTCCCCCGGCCCCCCGGTGCAGGGCTGCTGTGGACGCCGCTGTGGACGCCGCTTTGTCCCAGGGCCTACGCAGGCCTGCCGCTTCCCCATGTGCCCCGGGCTCCTGTCGCTGCCATTGTCCCCCTTCAATCTGAGGGGCTGAGGGCTCCCTGCAGAGAGAGAGAGGGAGAGAGAGAGAGATAGAGCGAGAGGGAGGGAGAGAGGTGGTGGGAGGTTGGGGAGGGGGGCGAGCTCTGCAATGCAGCAGCCTCTCTGCACTCTTAGTGTGTGAGGGCAGCTATGGAGGAGGAGGAGGAGGAAGAAAGGAGAGAGGAAGAATAGATAGAATGAGGGAGGAAAAAGAAGAGAGATTCTCTGTGCTGTGCCATCATCTGTGCTCTGCCACACAGCCCATCGCATGTTATAGTCTTTAGACACACACAGGCCCCCAGAGAATCATTGTGAAATGGGTGTCATGCTATCACTGAGCCTG
Source organism: Sardina pilchardus (assembly GCF_963854185.1). Lineage (NCBI taxonomy): Eukaryota > Metazoa > Chordata > Actinopteri > Clupeiformes > Clupeidae > Sardina > Sardina pilchardus. The sequence goes on from NC_084997.1 coordinate 5,101,540, forward strand.
CTAATATTTTTGCATGGTGTGTGGTTTCAGTTCACCAACAAATGCACAGCTGACAGAGTTTTGAAAACAGCCAAAGAGTGATAGTCCTGGACTGTCCTTGAGTGTCCTTGGAAGACAGTCTGAATGAGTGGGCAGTCCTCCACTCATCTGGGGGAATGGGACTTGTCAGCACATCACCAACACCCAGCTCCAGAGACCCACGGGTGGGCTGTGTTTTAGGGGGTGGTGGGTAAGACGAGCGGAGGTGAAAACCCAGAGCCAGTGCCAGCCCTCAGCTCCCCACATTAACCACTGCCAGCCAGATTTGTGCTGATTTCGGTCGACAGCCTTTGAATTCCGGGAGAAAAAGAGCGAAAGCGGCTCTCCTGTCGGCCACAGCGTCTCACCCCGGTGAAAAAAAAAGAAGGTCAGCGCTGTCACTTCCATCTGCAGCCGAGACACACACACACACACACACACACACACACACACACACACGCACACACACTAACACACCACCCGGGCCCTCCACCAATCACAGGGGGACGCTCACTTATCTGCATCAGCGTGGTGAGACGAGAGGGACGATGTTGTCGTTGACGTCCTCTGACAGACGTAAGCGGGGCTGCTGAGGAGCTCTGGGCCTGGAGTCCTCCTCCCACATGTGATATGGACTCACTGTCTGGACCCACTTCCACACAAATGCAGTTTCAGCACCTCTGCTCTGTGTGCAATTGGCTTAAATCAGATTGTCAGACTCACAGTGTGAATGGTGAGTGCATTATAGTAACTACTGTGATCTGATGTAGTCGCTGTGTCTAGTTTATGACTGTCATCCTAAATCATACCGATTTAAGCCACAGGAGTCGTTGGCTCTGACTTTGACTGCTGTGTGTCTGTCCTTTCAGGCCATCTCCCATAAAGTGAGTGTCTGAGGTCACTGAGTAAATGAATAGAGCCCATGGCCCTCTCCTGAGAGGATAGAGTGGCTAGCCTCGTGCTGAGCGTCCTAAAAGCCCAGGACTAACAGAGCCCTCACGGGCTGTACGTGGCCCCTCGACCTTTCAGCGCTTCTGCCAGTCAACCCCACCCACACCCCCCGCTCTTTTCTGGGCTCTGATTGGTCATGTCTTGGGAGGAGGAACCTGGAGGCAGGTTGGCATCTTGGGGAAGTTTTTTTTTTTTTGGCTCCCACAATGCACCACACGCACTGATTCTGGCCAGCACTCGGGGAGGCGTGATGATCAACCCAGTTTCTGAGGGTGCACTTTCTCTTCTAGGGAGGGTGTGTGTGTGTGTGTGTGTGTGTGTGTGTGTGTGTGTGTGTGTGTGTGTGTGTGTGTGTGTGTGAGTGTGTGAGTGTGTGTGTGTGTGTGTGAGTGTGTGAGTGTGTAAGTGAGTGGACTGATGTATCTCTCTGTGGGTGCGTGTGTGTGTGTGTGTGTGTGTGTGTGTGTGTGTGTGTGTGAGAGTGAGTGGACTGATGTGTGTGTGTGTGTGTATGTCTCTCTCTCTCTGTATGTGTGTATATGTGAGTGGACTGAAGTGTGTATGGGTGGGGGGGGGGGGGTTGCTGCTGAAGGCCCCTGAAGGTCCCCAGTCCCATCCCGGTGATGGAGCTCCCCCCATGCAGAAGGCTCAGACAGCCCCCCCCCCCCCCCCTGCAGTGTCATGGGACGGGAGGCTAATAGGAGCAGACAGCCTGTCATTTGCACATGCTTGTGGCCCTGTCCTTACACTGGCTTCTGCTCTGGCTGAGCTAATGGAACCGAAAGTAATTCTGCCCATCCACAGAGGAGGCAGAATAACAATAAAGAAACACACACATTGTCCAGACACGGGGGCTTTACAAAAAAAAGACGACAATTTTTCTATTCTTTCTGGCATAATGGCCCTTTTGTTGAGTGTCGCCGGTAGATTGGGAAGGAAGGGGATGTTTTGCTGCTGCGTTGGCTGTCTAGCACAGGGTACTTGCTGGAGCGTGACTTGCTAATTCTGGAGGAGAGTTGGAGAGTGTTAATATGGGGTGCGTGAGACATGGCTGACGTCTGAGGAGACTGTAGGCGGGAGGACAGGAGGAGAGAGGAGGAGCGGAGAGGAGCGGAGAGGAGCGGAGAGGAGAGGAGAGGAGAACGCTCTCTTGAAAGGCCCCCGCCGCTGTCATCCGCCATCTCTCAGACCCACGCCTCGCTTTGGATGGGGGAGATGGTTGCCATGCCAACAAGGCCTCTCTTATCACCGAAGTTGTCTCCTGCGCAGAGCTGTGCCATCCTTAAATGGGCGTGTATGAGTGGTGGCAGTTGTTTGTGTGTTCGCTCTCTTTTTGAAACCGATAGCCTCTCATTCCAAAGCCTCCCCGCATTTCTATTTGTGGCACTTCCTTTTGTCTGGCACTCTCCGCCCCTCGGTGTGGTCCACTCCTGTGGGACAGCGCTGGTGGCCAGTCCTGGAGGCCCCTGCAGCTTTGACACGTCCGCTCCGGAGATGGACGGAGTCAGCAGTCAGGCGGCCCCAGCGCTGGCCCCGCGCCCAGGTGGAAGGCACCTGCTGGTGACACTGAGGCAACCCTCTCCAGCCCCAGACACAACACACACACACACACACACACACACACACACACACTTCACACACACACACACCCACTTCCCATTCAAACTTCACCTGCCTCTGCCAACGGACTGGAGTTCAACAGAGGCCCAGCAGGGGGTGTAGTTTGGCCAGATGGGGCCCTTTCGCTCTCTCTCTCTCTCTCTCCCCCTCGGCTGGTCGCAGTGTGCCTCGTCAGCTCGGCGGGCGCTCGGCCTGGCTCCGGGGCTCTCCCGCTCCACAAGGCTGTGAGCTCCTGGTGATCAGTGCCCCGCGGCCAGTGTGTGTGTGTGTGTGTGAGTGTGTGTGTGTGTGCTCACGCCTGGAGGACTGACACTGAGATGCTGAATGTGACCTTGATGGCAGACTTCAGCTGCTGGCGCCTAGAGGGGGAGAACAGGGGAGAGACAGAGGGGAGAGAAAGAGAGAGAGAGAGAGAGAGAGAGAGAGAGAGAGAGAGAGACAGAGACAGAGGGGAGAGAAAGAGAGAGAGAGAGAGAGAGAGAGACACACAGAGACAGAGGGGAGAGAAAGAGAGATAGACAGAGAGAGTAGAGAGAGACAGAGAGAGAGAGAGAGGGAAGAGAGAGAGAGAGGGGTCCTATTTTACTGCTTGTCTAATAACAGGAGTGGATATATTAGGGCAAGCCTTGTTAGGGAGCTGCTGGTCAGGGCCTCTGATAAATAAGCAGGCGTGAGGCTTGATTCCCAGGTGGAGATTTATGGGTGCACTGCG